>NC_068987.1:30318539-30329218 GCF_001194135.2 Octopus bimaculoides | reverse complement strand
AATACATTTTAGATTAAAAAATAATGATTGGAAAATGGAGTGGAGTTGTAAAATATGTCAATATTTGGGGGGTAAGCATTAAATGATATTAATGGGCACTGGGGGTGGGGTGTATATAGGCCATTATATATATATATATATATATATATATATATATATATATATATATACACATGGTTATTTGAGAACCTGTGACAACACACAATATTTGAACTGCAAAGGAACCCATACTTACACGTACGGGGGAGGTACATTTTTTGACATTCATGCTAGAAAGTTTAGAAAAATAATCATAAAGGCAACAATGATAATATACAATAAAAAGTAAAAAAAAAATGTCAAATTATGATTATTGTGATGGGAATGGTAACAACAATAACAGTTTATGTAGAAAAATAAAAAACAAACATAGAAAACTAGAAAAAAAAGGCAGCATTCTGTTGACAGGCACAGGAAGGTGATGTGAGAAATCCATTAATGTCACGAGAGTGGTGGTGGTGGTAGCAGCAGTAGTAGTAGTAGTAGTAGTAATAATAATAATAATAACAATAACAGAGACTAAACACATGGAGTGATTTTTCAAGACCATAGCAATTCTAATGCAATGAAGCACACTAAGACAACAGCAGCAAAGCAACAAAAGTCACTGGAAATCAAACCAATATCACAACAATAGGGAAGGGTGGATATGGGACAGGCCACCGCAATGAAGAATAAAAGAGAAAGAAAGTAATTTGTTAATAACATAGCTTTAATAAAAAAAAAAAATACTATTTTAAAAAATAGAAAATATTTGAAAGAAACAAAAGAAACAATAGTCCATACAAAATTAATCTGGGACCAACTTTGCTATTATTAAGATTAACAGCCAACAAGCCTATTAAAGTTCATAAGAGATTATATGAAAAATACATATTAATGCTATAATACTGAATTCATAAAAGACTATTACATACATATATACTTCTTTAACAAGAATCATTCTGACAGTGACTTTGAAGTTTTGGCCATCATTGGACAGTTCAATGATTGCTTTGCTGGCCAAAACTTCAAAGTCGCTGTCAATACTATTCTTGTTGAAGAAGTTTATACTCGTACATACATATTAATCTGATAAATTTAAAGCAATTAAAAAAAAAATACATAGCCTGCTTTTTTTATATTGAAAAAAAAAAAAAAAAGTAAATAAATCAAACAAAATTATTTAATATTGTGACTTTTGTCAGCCTGCTTTTAGAAAATATTGACTATTAAAGAACTAACCATGAAGGAGTAATCTCTATGAAATCAGCCAACAAAAACTGATTTTATAAGAAAACTTTCTTATATTAATTAAAATAATTTGGAAGGTAAAAAAAGAAAAAAAACTACAAATTTATATAAATGTAGCATTTTTATGATTTAACTATAAGTAATCATACCAAAGAAATTTTTTATTTTTAATGAGCAAGCAGATTTTAAGTCAGGATATTGAAACAAATAGGTATATAATTGCTATTATTTACACTGATTACTCGAATTAGATGGAGATTAATTATAAAGAAATATTTGTTACTTTTATGCTAAAATTATACAAGACTCAGGTAACAAGAACTATTTTAATTAGCCAACACACTAACCACATACAATTTGTAAGACATATATAAAAGACTTTCAACTAAAATAGTGCCAGTAAAGGCAATCATTGTTGAAATCAATTTTACATCAAAAGGTACTATGTGTGTGTAGCTTGACTGATCAACAGTAGAGTTCTGGTTAATTGAAAGAAAATGTCATTTTATGAACTGATAATATTATTTGAAAAGAAGTGTGTTTCAGTATAGTGTGGCCTTTTCAGAGTTATAACAAATAATGCTAAGCATTTCTCTTTGGAATTAGTTGTTACACACACCTGCTATCATGCAGAGATCAGATTCAGTGTTCAAATGGAGCAAGATGATAGGTGAACTCTGATCTGAGATAAAACATTCTCAGATAAACAGCTACCTATTTTTACAAAAGTTGAGACTCATTCTGGAGGCAGTCCAAACAATGAAATAATAGCAACAGATTGGAATTAGACTCATAAGCAGATAATTCAATAACTTATCCATTTCGGCAGTTTATCATCATAGGATAGATGTGTCTAAGAATCAGAGCTAAGTCATTGAGGTTGACTTAGCGCTGATATCAGACCAAAGTAATTTTCTGCCATCTCCTTTCCTAAGTGTCAGCTTATGCTAATAGTTACAGGAAAGACATTGTAATTTCAGCTGGCTCAGTTTCCTTATTTTAGACAAACTAAGCAGTTTCTAACAACACAGAATTATACAAATTTATATTTTCTTCAATTCTTGATTGAATGATTGCCATCTAGATTGCACCATACCAGAAGCTGGTTTGTTGCACTTTAAATGTGTAGAGATGACACCATTATGGTTGTTCAACTACTAACAAAAGAGCTACAACTACAAGTCAGGAGGAAAGTATGTTTTGGAGAGTGATACTAAAATTATTCTAACAATGGACAAACTACAAGTTAAAGCAAGAAACAATGAGGACTTGGAAAATTTAACAATTTCACATGTATTCAATAATTAAATTAACATTTCTTAATGAAAGCATTACAAAATACAATAAATTGAATAAATATTCAATAAATACAAATCTGAAACTAATAAAATATGTAATATAGTTGAAAGCCGATCAGGTTTAGACTACATTAAGGTACGTGTCAAAATTTGTTTTATAGAATCTAAACTATAAGGATTAAAACACTAAAGAGAACCCAGCACAAGATAGTCTCATCTTGTCAGAGAATCAGTTTCTAATCCCTATGATGCACATAGCTGAGGTACATTTCAGGGGTGTGTTTATGGTAGTGAAATCACTGAATGATATTTAACTCTAAGTCATAAGTTTAAATCCAATGTGTTTCTGATCAGGAAACTTAATTCTACACAGCCTCACTTCACCTGTGGTAAATCAGCATGCTGTCTGAAGAGGAATGACAGTCTCAGTTGCTTAAACAGCCCAATACTAGAGTTAAGCACTCAGTCATGGATCCTTGATGATCACAAGAGAATAACTTAGCTGTCTCAGCCATTAAATTTTCTAACTTGACAAAGAATTCATTTTGTATCAGTAGAATCTTTTAGTCAGCATATTTAAATGTTAGTCAAAAAACTGATACAAAGAACTATAAATACTAACAGGCTTGTCACAGTATTTTCACCAAATGTCATTTGCATAAAGTTAACCAGCAAACCAGGAGCCAGAATATTTTCTAAATGACAACTGAAGCATTTCTCCAATTTGATAATTCAATGATAAATTCTGTTTCAATATTTTCCAAAAGCTTCGTGTTTATAATATGGATTTCTGCACACAAGACAGTAATTTTAATAAGAGAGAGGATATAGCTGATTTAATTGGCCCCAGTCTTACTAAGATTCATTATACTGACCCTAGCCTAGGGGTTGAAAAAGTAAACTCTAGTAAAATCTGAACAAAGAATGTACTGGTTCAGAACTAAATTTATTCCTTGTCCCTCTCCAGCCGGGTAATAAATAACCAATGACACTAAATGTTAGTCAATGTACTTGGAATTTTATAACATCTTACTTTATACATAAATTTAAGAAATTAGAATTTTTCAAATTGTACAGCATATTCTGATTCTAAATGATTCCAACTAGATAATTCCCCATTTGTAAAGCAGTTTATCTGATGCTACATATAAATAAGAAGGAGGAAGAAAAACACATGAAATACTGTGTTAGTGTTACTCACTTGTCGACAGGAGAGGTGGAACCTGAACTAATACTTTCAGTCTCTGAAAATAAAAAGGTGAATTGTCTTTTAATACAAAAGAATAGATTCAGATTTGTACTTCTCAAGTAAATAACTTCTAAGACCATGCATTGAAATTCAAGTAATTACACTATGTAGGAGTTATTTTAGTCATTTAATAATGCACAGACTTCACCTTTATTTTATGAGGTGTCAAAAACTTCTGTTTGCAAATCCACAACCAATGAAAGAATAAAATGTGACAAACTTTTAGATCAGATTGGAAGATGGTGGGGATAATGAGATGAGATAGTATTGACAAATAGCAGTACAGTAGACTTATCCAACCCATGTCAGTATAAATAATAAAAAAAAGGACATTAAAAGAATTTCTAAAGTAAGTTTGATGAACAACAGTAATATTCAGGAATTAGATGTTGCATAGATGTAAACAAAATTATGTAATGATAAATTGCAACACAAAGTCTGGGTTTAAGATGCTGGGCTTTGACTATAAAACGCAAAGTTTTTCTAAAGTAAGTTTTAGATAAAGTTTGAAAGGATGGGATAGTCATGAAAAGAGTGTCACTGATCATAGGTTAGCTTGATTTAGGAATGACTTGTGGCTAGACAACATGTGTGTTGTTGTTAGCTGCAATCAATTATTTTATTAGGTTGAGGAGAAAGTTTGTGCACTGTGTTAAAATAATGCTTTTTTTTTTAAATCTATTTTTGTGGTGCAAGTGTTCATTCAGTTCATGTCACGTTCAATGGTGACTCATGGCATACAAACTTTTCCTCAGCCTAGTACCAAATAAACTATCTCAACAATGAAAGTTCGGTAAGATGGATGTAACTCAATGAAAATAGGAAATATATTCTATCATCTTTAGTATCAGAAATGTCTAAAACAGTTCAACATAACATATTAGTCTCTTGTAGATAATCTAACAGACACCAGCACCTACATTTACCAGGTGTTGGTCCAATGTACAGAGTGCAGTGAATAAACTGACCTTTAAATTACGCAAAAATGAAAATAACACTGACATCTCATTTTAACAGATATATTTACCAAAATTACATAAAAATACCTTGAAACACAGAAGAGTAAATTCATTCAATAAAATCACCATTGACTTTAACCACGGCCTCTAGACGACTTCAGAATCTCCAGCAACTCTTCTGGACAGTCACCTTGTTTAAGTTGGTGAATGCTGCCATAATCCTTGCCTTCAATTCATCTTTGGTATTACAAGGAGTTTTGTTAGTGTTTCGCTCAACTGCACTCCACACATAATAATCAAGAGGGTTTGCAGTCTGGAGAGTTAGGTTGTCAGATCTTAGGGGTGATGTGGTCGCAGAAATTGTCTAACAGCCATGACAGGGTTCTCCTGCTTGTATGGCATGGTACAGAGTCCTGTTGCCAGACATAGGGTTTTCCAGCAGCCTCCCTCTTGACCCAGGGCAGCACTAACTCCTCCAGGCACTCGATGTAGGCCTCTGTGTTGAGTCTGAGGTCATGCAAGAAAATGAATGGAGGCATAACATTGCCATCACTGGTGATTATTCCAAACACTAAGATGTTGACTGAATGTTAGATTTTTATCACTCTCAATACATGTCCTCAGAGTGACACCCAAAGACCCAGGAATGTTTGTATTGGAGCTTCTGACATGAATGCCAAGTAGTACAGCATATTATATCCAAATTTCTGGCAGAGTGAATTGTATCATGGTGCTGTTTTTCTCACAGACTGTGCCCAACTGACTACTATACTGTGTAGTGAAAAAAATCAAAAACAAAATGTGCATGCGCAAAATTAAAAATATAAGATGGCGACAATTTACCCATTGCAACCTGTGCATAATGCAACAGATACCAAGTCTTTATATCATTTCAGCACCCTTAATTAATTCTTAAATTTACATGGTTAAAATGCAAATGTAGGACTAAAGTGCTTATTACAATATCCTAGCTAAAGAGAACAATTCAAACTCAGAAGTAAAGTTTCAAATACCTTCATTTGTATAACTAAGAAAGACTGGACACTGTATGCATTTTTGGCAATGATCTCAACACATTTTGTTACAAACACTGAATGGAGGACAGGTGGGTGACAGAATAGTCCCTATGCCTAGCCCAAGTAACCCCCTAACTTCTGCAACATTTTCACATTTTTTTTTCATTTTATTATTTTTCACATTTCTCTTTTTGTATTAGGAAGATTACCTAATTTATTGTACTCTAGGCAACTGCCAAAGTTGCTGGTACCTTCAACCAGCCCTGGTCACTGATCAAGATGTAAGTCAATGCACAAAAAAGGGAAGAATGACGGTCCAAAGGATTTAAGTTTACCATTCAAGTTCAGTGATTACATTCTTAATACTGAACTTTAGAAGACAATATCAAAGTCAGTTACAGCCATGCAGTGCTACAATCCAATCCATTGTAAGATAGATCAAGAACGTACCAGCATCATTTTGTACAAATTCTTCCATGTCAATGTCTATTCTATCAGCCATCATATGCTTCAATATGTCTTGCTGTAAGTTATTATTCACCATGCATTGGTGAAGTTTAGCTTGAAGTTCTTTTAATTCAGTCTCTTTATTGGCACATAAAGTTCCCTGAAACAGTAATGGAAAATAAGTAAAGATTCATATGAAACAATATACTGTCTATTTGTTAAAAGCAGGAAACACCATAAAGATGAATACTTCTGCCATAAGACCAAAACTAACTTGTACATACATACATATCAAAATAACCACAATATTAATCTGTGCTAAAAGAAACTTCTGTTTAACCAGAATGATTAAATTTACATGATATTCTGAAGTTCCTCAATTAGTAATTATGAATAGTAGCTAATTCATATCAAAGTTTCAATGGCAGTTAATATCCCAACTGCTTTGTATTAGCCAGGATGGCAATCTTAAACTAATCTTGACAAACGTTTTTTAGTCTATTTAAATGTCTGAACACCTAATGAAACATTTTCTGCATAATATTCAAATGGCACAACTTTGTCAAATGATTTCTTTAGGTCAAACAAAAATAAAGAGTTTATTTTTTTACCAAAATATTTGCAGCATTTTCACAAAAGATATAGTAATTGAAGTTCAATTTATTGAGAATCTTGCTAAACTGATCGATCTTGACTGCTACTAATTTACTACTTTGATAACAGAGCTTTAATTTGAAATTCAATATAGGGAGACACAAGTTCAATCAACATTTCTTAACCAGAAAGCAAACAATTTAGAATTTCATCAACTCCAGGTGATGAATTCTCTCTGTACAGATTACAAAGTTTAAGCTAAGAACAAACGAGAACAAATTGTTTGTTCTTAGTTTAAACTTAGTAGTCTGTATAGAGAGAATTCATCACCTGGAGTTGACCAAATTCTAAATTGTTTGCTTTCTGGTTAAGAAATGTTGATTGAACTTGTGTCTCCCTATATTGAATTTCAAATTAAGGATTTTAATCCTTTTGATACCAACTCAACTGAAACCACTTTGAGTTTTATGATACCAGTTTAATAATGGCAAAGTTATTTTACTAAATTTTTCATTATTTTCAAAATTAATCAATACAAAGGCAGTGTATTTTAACAGAAATATGGCAACAAAAGGGTTAAACAATCAGCATTCTTAGTTCTAAACTTTCATAGCCACTAACATGATTAGCCAACACAATAAAATTTTATGCTATGTTGATGATATCCCGGCCAATCACATTTACCTTCCTTTAGTAAAAAGTCACAAGAAAGTCACATTACAAGAACATTTAAGAAACAAGGATTACAGAAGGCTTATCTTACCTTTAATAATACAGATTCCATTAGATGTCTAAACAAATATTGACTCTCCAAAGCATTGCTTTTACTGAGTATAACTTGTAGTTTCTCTAATTCATCATTGTTCTAAAAATACAAGACATTTGTTTTTGTTAATGTATTCAGTTTTGCTTTCATATAATTTCAAACAAACATTTATATACTTTAGTAAATATCACTCCCAATTTTTTCTGATTTTAAGTATCTAAACTAAAGCCGTATGTTTTGAAGTCCAAAATATAATAATGATTTCAAATTTTGGCACAAGGCCAACAATTTTGGGGAAGGGGGTTGGTCAATTACATCAACCCCAGTGATCAACTGCTACTTATTTTATCAACCCTCACAGGATGAAAGGTAAAGTCAACCTTGGCAGAATTTGAACCCAGAAATTAAAGATGGACAAAATGTTACTAAGTATTTTGCCTGGCATGCTAACAATTCTGTCAGCTCACTACCTTAGTCCAAACATATAACTTTCTAAAAACAATGCTACCTATATGTGTGACAAAAGTTTTGACAAAGAAACAAAAATATTTATAATAAAACTGAATGAAAGACCAAACATATTGCGTATGTGTTTAATTGGCAAAATATGACACCCCCCACTAAGTATATCAATATCTGTTCCAACATATGATTTCACATCAAGAATCTTACAAAGCAAATACATAAATGTAAGTGCTGTCTATAATTAAACTAATAAAGTTTCATATACACCCAAACTTACTTTTATTATACATTCAATGCCACATTTATCAGTATAAAAGATGGAACCACTTCTTAGACATTACTGTTCCCAGATCTACTCTGACCTGGAGCAGCAGAACCTGCCAAAGTCACAGTTATGGCTTAATCAGCACATTAAAGATTGCTTTCCTATTCACATGAAAACTGGATCCAGCAGACTGTGGAAGAAACCTTCATAGTTCAATGGAGGGGAAGGCAACTGCAGCAATGCACTGTGTAGTGCAAAGAGCAGGATGAGGTAAGACATCTTGGTCATTGACTGCATCTGTCTCTATCGAGAGTCATCTTGACCTGGTCTGGCCACTTGATTGAAGATGATCCAGATAAGAGAATGAGATTGACAATACACAGTTTCTCTTCACTTTAAGTCATCAGTCATCCTCACTCCAATCAATGAACATAATATCAGTATATATCATAAAATCTATTTTATTGTCCACAAACAAAGTAATTTCAGTTTCATTACATATTTTTCAGTCAAACACACAGATACATCACATAACCTGAAGTTCAGTATATTTTTGGAGTATAGCACCAAACATCATAGACTTGTGTTCATCTTTCTAAGTCAAATTCAAATCCAGATTAATCCATCTCCATTCTCACTTCTCGTACATGTCTTCAGATATTAAGTAATAGTGCTCATGATAAAATGAACCCAGTACACTCTGTAAAGTGGTTGAAATTAGGAAGAGTATCAACTTATAGAAATGGATTCCCAAAATGGACTGTACAAACAGGATGTGAACCCTGACCTGTCTAGGAAGGCTGTAACTCCAAATAAGAACTGATTTGGATCATGACAAATTGTCCAACCCATGTTAGCAAGGAAAATGGATGTGAAAGGAGGGAAGATATCAACTTTAGGAAAATTGACTGCAATCAAAACTGACTTGGTGCCAATATCCCTTCATGAAGATGAAAACGTTGGTTGTGACTCTCAAAAAGCAATTGAGAGTCACAAGACAGTTTCGAGTTAATGTAGTGGAGGCTGGGATATAAATATTTACATCTAGACTTTAGTCCATTTTGCACTAGCTATGTCTCCATCTGTTGCCCCTCTTGCCTATTTAGTACTCTCTCATCTATTGTCCCCTTCTCTCATTCACTGCACTTTGCCACCATTGTAATGAGTAAAAAATTTTTTAGATCTATTTTTTCATGCAGCCTCACCTCCATAACCATCAAAGTCTATCTACTTTTCTCTCCTTCCCATAATGATGGATTGTGCATTGTATCTGTTGGCACCTAATCACCCCTCTATTTAACTTGCTATACATCTAGCCATTACATCCACTTCTTCAGACGACTCCTTCATTGACACCACTTTCTTACCCTCACTATGTCACTCACATTCTCTCTTACAGGCAAGCATCGCCCTGCTATACCCGTAGACACTATTATCTCCTATTTCTCTCTCCACTTCTATAATGAACAGTAACAACATTGAACAGAGGACTCCCTTTTTATTGAGGGGCACAAAGCAACCTCACCAGTACCATGATAATATGCACCCCATTCTCTCTATGAAGTGGTTGCGGAATATACAGCAAAAACAGGTGTGAAACAATCCTTTAATCTTGTTGAGAACACTGCAAGTCCTCTAGTGCAGCTGCTCTTTACATTCTGTAAAATATTGGTGTTAAGAAGTGCATCTAACCACAGAAAGCAAGCCAAAAATGAAACCTATGAGCAAGACCCATCAAGGAAAGCAGTAATTCATCTGAACCATCAAGAAAGGCAGTAACTCCAAATAAGAACTGATCCAGACCATCACAACTTGTTCAAGCCATACCAGTAAGAAAAGCAGATATAAAATGATGAAGACTGGTAATTGTTCAAGTTCTTTGAGAAAAAAAACAAAAAGAAACTAAGCACTGAGTAATAATAGATTCTAGAAATTTGAAATTTCTCAGAAAATTAGAAAATTTCATGTGTAGTAAACTAGTGAAAAATTAGAATATTAAATGCATAAGTCAAAATGAAGCAGAAAAATATTCTGGATTACTGACCACATTTGTCAGGGGTTTAAATTTTACTAAAAGTGATTTAGTTTGTGAAAGATGTATAACTTTTGTTCTAGTTTTTCTTACTGACCAAAACAGATTCCACTCTTTTTGTTATATGGACTGTTAGATATGTAATTCGTCTGATGTTCCGTGTGTCATGTGGTTCGTCTGAGTTCATTGTTTCATTGTTGTTGTCTTGTGGGACTGTCGTAGTAAAAGGTCATTGATATATATATGGCGGACATGACTTTTGTTTATTCATAACGAACATTGGGTGAGTGCGTTCTTTGTATGTAATTGAACAATA
>NC_068987.1:30315049-30318477 GCF_001194135.2 Octopus bimaculoides | reverse complement strand
TGAATGGATGGTCTAACACAACCATACACAATTGTCATCTTCATTTTACATCTATTTTGCCACACTTGCATAGGTTGAATGGACCAGTGTGGACCATGTCTTTATTTCAAGTTACTGCCTTCCTAGAAGGGTTGGACGACTGCACCACACTCCTGCATTATATCTTTGGCATGGTTTCTATTTACAGAATGTACTGGATGCATTTTATTCTACTACTAGAGAGGTTTGTCATGTTCATGACAAGATAAAAAGGATTCCCTTAACTTTAAGGTGTGTGTGTGTGTGTGTGTGTGTGTGCGCGCACATACGCATACAGGCATGAACACAAACACCTATCTAGCAAATGATTTAATTTGAGATAGTTTAGAAAATAAAATAGTTGCATTGTTGTAAAATCTCTGAAGCCACTAAACACAGTTTTGTTCTAAATACATGTTTGGCACTAGTATCATGCATCTATGAAATATAAAAACTGCTAAGAAGTATATCTGCCATTGGGTTCTCAGTGAATAAACAAAATTGAAAAACAAAAAAAAAATACTTTAAAAGATACAATGTAAATTACTTTATTTTCTTCCAGTTGCATGATTTGCTCCTGTATCTCAGTGATGTGCTCCTGGCATAACTGAAGTTGTCCTTCTAAGCTCTCAATTACATCTACACATTCATCAATTGCTTCTTGGGACTAGAATAATAAAAAATTGAAAACAGTTTTTTTTTGGGGTTTTTTTCCAATTACAAATGTCAGATATAAATTTCTGAAAATGAGATATAGTTTGAAATAATATTAAATAAAATAAACTCATATAATATACTCTTCCAACATTCTTACCTGTTGAGTTTCTATAAGAGTTTCTTTCTTTTTCGTGTATTTTTCTATATTCTGGCCCAATTTTCTCCGTTCCTTAAGTGTGAAAAAGAGAAAATAGGAAATTACTAGGAAATAAATTTTACAAGGTCTTTTTTTTTCCTCTTTATAAAGTCTGACAGATACTTATTCTTAAACCATCTATGATGACTGATAAAGCTGATATCTAACATAGATGGATAGCAAAATAGCAAATTGTAGAAGGAAATATCAGCAAAATCAGCAAATTGTAGAAGGAAATAAAATACATCACTGAGTATTTGGCATTGACATATTAAGATATGGTCTCAGTAAAACAGTTGTATCATGCCATAAAGATGAATGCAATTAAACTTCACTTGACAAGGTGTCCTCACAGATAAATAAACCTAGATGTAGGGATATCATGAGCCTTATGACTCATTAGGCTGGAATTTAAACCAGTTTTTTTTTTGGCATATAACGGAGATCACAACACCCACTCAAAATGGAATGCCAACTATTACTGCAGAGTGGAGTTTTAAACTTATCTTTAGACATTGAAAAAAAAAAAATTTTTTTTAAGCAATATTTATATCTACACTACACATGATGATGAATGGAGATCAAAACAATCAAAAGAGTGTAGGTGTAAATATTAAAGAACTGTTTCATCTCTAAAGTTGAAGTATGTAGTCTGAATGATTAAAATCTTATTAGCAATGATCCATATCAGATATTTTAAACATTTAAACAAGTCATGTAAGAGTGTGAGAAAGAGAGAGAGTGGGGGTGGGGTTAGAGTGTTCTATTGTCATAACACATGTATTGCTAAAGAAACAAATTAATTTTTCAAAGCATCACTTTAATTAGAAGATTAATTGTATGAAATGTAAGAGATAGCTAGAGAGATGAAGCAAATTAAATGTTTATAATCAGCAACTAATACACTGGAGATTCAAATATCAGAAAGGAGCTTTTTAACCAACAACACAAACACAGTAAGTTTTAAGAGCTACAAAATATACTGCATTTTATATATATATATATTAAACACATACATACATACACAAACACATCATTCAAAATTAAATTAAACACACTTACTTTTAACCACGTTTCCATGTCTTTTTCTATCAAACTTAGAGTCTGCCGTTTGTTGATAATTCCCTCTACCTAAAAGTTGCAAAGATTTTGAAACAAAAATTATTATTGGAATATAGTGGATATTTCTTGCAAGGTATTTGTGAGTCAGAAACCAGTCTTCATTCTCATGAAGAGACTCATTACAAAAAGAGTCAAAACTTAATTGGTTTTTTTTTTCAAGTAATACTAAATTAGAGTTTGTTCCTGATGATTGATAAAAAAAAAGTAAATAAATAAAAATTATAATCTCTAATTTGCCGAAAATGAAATCTTAGTTCATTCGAGTGATACATACACTAGAAGCCTAATGGAATAATGAAACTGCATCTCCAGCCCAAGTTCAGGTATATAGTCAGGAATAAGATGACTTGGGAGGTTAATATTGCATTCGATGTGTTAAAGGGAGTTGAAGATGACAAAAGACAATCAAAAGCAATATATACAGAATATATGAAAACTCTAATAGAGAATGTTAAGATTAATAAGTTTGGGTGCGATGAGGAATAAAAGGGAAAAAAAAGTCAATGTCTTGGGGACATAAATCTATCCACAGAGAACAACCCGAGCCCGAAATGCCAGACTTTCCCTCACTCTTGAGAGAAACGAAACTTATTAAGATTTCATTTTTCAGAAATTTTAATCCTTAAACATTCAGATATTTGTGAAATGTAATGCTTCTTTATACACATTGTCTTGAATTTATCGTACGTTATCTTGAAATTATGACATTTCAATGAAGTAGTTTATTTTAAGAATGACATTGTAGGCTAGGTGTAGGACGTCAGATCTGGCTTCTTTGAACATAAAACAGGTTGAATATTTTGGACAGATACAAAGAGTTTAAGCACTAAGGGATTAAACAAATAATACTCACTTTCTTTTGAATTGCATCCCACTTCCTTTTAGCAAGTCTATCGGATCTGCTACTTATCTGACTTTGACGTTCATGAGGTGACATAGGAATGTAATGTGCTGGAAATAAAAGAATTGTATAGATATATACATAAATATGTATATATAAATATATATATACATAAATATGTATAAGGCAGAATGCTAAACTGAATGCATATTTTAATATAGATGTGTATAAGGAAGATTAAAAGGGATTTCTGACTGGCTTTCATCGCATAGCAAATTTTCAAGAAGAGGGAAAATGAAAAAAATGTTTTTTACAAAAAAATAATAAATATTTAAAAAAATAAATATACCAATACATTATGTTCTCTTTGAACTTTTAAAGTTCAATGGTAATCCATGTAGATAATTGTTAGAAAGATTGGGATGCATGTATTTTAGATTAGTGTTATGTTTAAAAAGGCTGAATGTTTATGTGTCAAACAGGAAATGTGGATAAGGGGAGACAATTCTGTGGGTTTTATACTCTTTAGTTGGAGCTCTGGACTCTTTGTCAACAGGAAGTTTGTCTGTTCTTAGAGAAACAAGAAGTAAATTC
>NC_068987.1:30313472-30314716 GCF_001194135.2 Octopus bimaculoides | reverse complement strand
GTTAGGGCATGCACATTTTTTAACTGATGGGGGTGGAAGTGGTGTGTGTAGTTTGGCATTAGTCAAGAGTTTTTTCAAAGATTTGTGTTGCCTTTTGCATTTAAGGACTTTGTGTGTATTGATGATATTATTCATTTTCGGGTCCATGGTGAGTAAGGGGAGGTTTTGTTTGATTGTGGTGTATGCTTCGATGTTTTTGGGGTTGTGGGTGGAAATGTATGGAAGTATTTTGGAGATCGGGTGTGTTACTGAGTTGGGTGGTTTTCAGTGTGTTTTTGTCAAGTTCCTTGGCACGTTATATTCCAAAGTCTATGAGTGTGGAGGGATATTGGCATCGTAATAGTGTTTTTTTGAGGTTTTGTAGGTGTATTTCTCGAATGGTTGGGTCAGAGACAATGGTGCAAATTCTTTTAGCTAAATTGATGGGGATATTTATCTTAGTGTGTTTTGGGTGGCATGAGCTGAAGAGGAGGTATTGTTGTGAGTCTGTAGGTTTGTGGTAGATGTCGGTTGTGATTTGGTTGTTTGGTGTTTTTATAATTAAGAGATCAAGAAAAGGGAGATGATGTTTGCTGAATTCCATAGTGAATTGAATGCTGGGATATATGTTGTTAAGTATGGTTTTGAATTCCAGAAGTATTTCATAAGATCCCTTCCATATGATGAAACAATCATCCAAGTATCTTTTCCAGTTTTCCATTAAGTAGATGTGGAAAAGGTGTCCAAATTTCTGGCATGAAATCTCATAAGGTGATAATTAAAAAAAAACCATTATGAGATTCACAAGGACTGGTGCAGCTTTTGTACCCATCGCGATACCACATTTTTGACGGTAGTATGTGTTTGCAAACAGGAAGTAATTATTGGTGAGAATGAACTTGAGTGATTCTGTAATGAAGGTTTTGTTAATGTGATTAGTAAATGCTTCCGGGTGTTTCTCCAGCCAGAATTTAATTGCCTTAATACCATATTCATGTGGGATGTTTGTATATAGGTTGATCACGTCAAAAGAAACCAAGAATGCCCCCTCATTGGTTGTTTTCGATGCACGGATCATCATCATCATCATCATCGTTTAACGTCCGCTTTCCATGCTAGCATGGGTTGGACGATTTGACTGAGTACTGATGAAACCGGATGGCAACACCAGGCTCCAGTCTAATTTGGCAGAGTTTCTACAGCTGGATGCCCTTCCTAACACCAACCACTCAGAGAGTGTAGTGGGTGCTTTTACGTGTCACCCG
>NC_068987.1:30296641-30312091 GCF_001194135.2 Octopus bimaculoides | reverse complement strand
AGGTGCCTATCTAGCCCTTGTAAACATAATTATTCTAGTGAAACACATTCACTGATTTCAAAAATAAAAATAATACATTTCTAAATCTCTGAGAGATTTATGCAGTAGTGATACGATAAAGTAGTTGTATGCTGTCAACCTAATTTGACAGTCCCATGAAGGGAATAATACTTCTATTTAACCCTAGGAAACAGCACTGCCTCCTGTCACCCTTGACACATTTCCTGTGTCCTTATGTTTACAAGGGGGAGATAAGCATCTCTACCCAACTAAGCCAGCATCCAGTTACTGCAACAGCCTGGGTCTCAGGGGCCTACAGCTTTTTAATATTCTGTCAAAGAGCCTGAGGAACCTGCACAAAGTAGATGTAGGCTTTTTAAAATCAAAGCTGGACCTCTTCCTGTCGGGAGACCCAGATGAATCTACCTCACGGCAAGAAGTGCAAATGAGGGTAGCTACATCAAACTCCATTCTTCACCAAGTGCCACACACTGGGGGAGGCTCCCCATAATAACAGTGTAGCAAAATGGCGGTGCATCAGCATGGCTGCAGCTCTAAGCTGAGACTACAGGAAATAATAAATATATATATATTTTTGATGTCCAGTTTTCCATGTTTGTTTAGATCACATAGTATTTATTGAGGTATATTTTCTACAACCCTCACTTGTTCCCAATTAAGGTAATATTTCTCCTAGGACTGGACATATTTTCATGAAAGATGAGAAACAAAGGACACTGATTGTATGACAGTGGTATTCATTTACAACTGTCATGCAATTTCAAGATGAGGAGACAGACACACAGGGTTTCTTTCAGTTTCTGTCTGCCAAATCCACTACTTAGGCTTTAGTCAGCCCAGGGCCATAATAGAAGACAGTTCCATAAGAAGCCATGAAGTAAGATGGAACCCAGAATCACATGGTTGGGAAGCAAACTTCTTAACCACAATGTCATACCAGCACACACACACACATACGTGTATCACAACTATACATTAATAACAAAAAAGAAACCAAATGTATGTACGTTTCAACAATAAAATAAAATTTAAACAGGTTTTATGAAGGAGTTTAGTTAGATCTAAGGTAGCTTAGTGATAGATGCACAAAACTTTTGAATCAGATCCACAGTTATTCACTGCCATATTGGCAAGGGAATTAAATTAGATAATAATGGAACAAAATCAAACAATAATGTTACATGTGAACCCATTAGTAACAATAACTATTTACCAGCTACCGTCACTATCTTATATAAATTGGTAACTAACTTATATAGGTTGGGATAGTTTCTCTAAGCTAATAGGGGAGATGACATTCTTTGATGGAAGGTGAACGATATTAGTTTCCATCACTATGATTCAATATGAATAGTCATTAACTTAAATTGGATAGAAGAAAAAACTCTGAAATAAAATTGTCCTAAATATTATATATGAATATGTATTTCCATTTCAACTCCATTTAGTTTCACTAGCTGCCTGCAATTGAATATTAAATATTTTCAAGATTAACATGTGATTTTATTATTATTTAGATGAAGACATTCAAAATACGAAGAAATAAAACTTACAAGATTGTGCTGGATATGTGTTGTATCGACCAACTCTACCAGCTGCACGGTCAGACATCGGCCTTTGTCTTTTTCGCAAAGCCTCCACCTGTTAATAGGTAAAATAGCTCATAGGTCAGTTTACAAGTCTAAATAGAATTAGTCTATTTTCTTCATAATATAATCCACAGTTAATAAACTGAAACTTTATTATCATGTTGCACATCACATAAGTAAATAGTTAAGTTAGTTTATAATAATAGTCTTGACATAATTTGACTGCAAATCTTAAAAGGTATGATATAATTTTGTTCTCTTTATTAAGCTATGAATGCCATTGTAATGAACTATGGACCAATGTATTATAAAATGTGCTTTCTGAAGGATAAAAAAAAGGAAACTTTCCACACATACCTCTTCTTGTTTCCTCTTCAGAACAATTTCTTTTTGGTGTTTTTCAGTCTCCAAATTTTTTATTCTTTGTTCTTTCTTTAAATGAGCCTTTCGCAGTTGAGTTATTTCTTTGTGCTTCTTGGCATCATTTAATTTATTCTTTTCAGCTTCCTCTTTTATTTGTTTCATTAACCTCACCTGTACACCAAGAAAAAGTTATTTACAATGGTATTGATTAGAAGCATTTTGTTTTATTAACTTAGTATAAATTCAGAATTGCTTCAAATTTTCTGGCACAGGCAAGTTTGAATTTCAAAGAAAGACACATACTGATGAGCCTTACAATTTTTCCATAGACATAAATTAGAGAAAGTCAATGTTTATGACAGAACAATAGTTTGATGAATATTGAGAGATAGACAGCAACATATCATTAAATAATAGTAGTCTCTCAAATCCCACACCATTCTGTAATTTCTGGTTGAACAACCTGGACAGATGAATTGATTATAGTGATCAAATGTTAATGTTGCACACAAGCTCACTCCCTCCAGAAAATTGACATTGCATGTACAGGTGCATTGCGTACTACATGTCAGAGTGATTGCAAAGTAATGTGAGATGAAGGGTTTTGTTCAAGAATACAAATCACTGCTCAATTCAGGAATCAAATCCATGGCTTCCACAATCATGAGTGCAACACCCCCAACCATAAGGCCATATACCTTCGTTATATGTGAATAAACAGTAATACATATATTACAACAATAAAAAATATATAAAAAATCTAGTCCAATATAGAAATTAGCATCTTCAATTCACTGAAAAGTCAATAATAGAAATGTAGCAGAATTAAATATAATAAATTAGGATTTTAATAACTTCTTTTATTCTTTTCCTCTTTTACTTGTTTCAGTCATTTGACTGCAGCCATGCTGGAGCACCACCTCTAGTCGAACACATCGACCCCAGGACTTACTCTTTGTAAGCCTAGAAATTATTCTATTGGTCTCTTGCCGAACCGTTAAGTTACAGGGGCATAAACACACCAATATCAGTTGTCAAGTGATGGTGGTGGGGGACAAACACAGATACACACACACACACACATATATACTATGAGCTTCTTTCAGTTTCCATCTACCAAATTCACTCTCAAGGCTTTGGTCAGCCCAAGGCTGTAATAGAAGACACTTGCCCAAGGTGCCACACAGAGGGACTGAACACGGAACCATGTGGTTGGGAAGTAAGCTTCTTACCACACAGCCACACTGCTGCTATCGAGATGGTTACAGCACCTAGATTGCCCAAGCGGTCACCCATCTAGGAACTCACTAGGCTTGATGTTGCTTAACATCAGTGATCGGACAAGAACCAGTGTATTCAATGTGATATGGCCGTAAGTATATACTCTTTTTAAATCCATCTCATCAATAGTCAAATTAGAATGAATTACAAATTTTACCTTGATACGTTTCATCTCCTGAAGTTCATGCTGGTATGTTTTGAGCTGCTTCTCATGAACAGCTTGATTCCGGATTAGTTTTGCATGCTCCTTTTTAGCTTCTTGTAATTTCTTCAGTTCCTGCTGAAGAGTATTCAGTTTTTGTTGGTACTTTTCATTCACATTCTTTACTTTATCCTTCTTATCTGCTTCAACTTTTTCTGGTGGAATAAAAAAAAAAAAATGTAAGAACGACAAGGTTTTTATGATATGAAGAGGAATTCTTCATTTGTCAACACAAGATTTTCTCAAAAACAATATTTTACTTTTTTTACCAAATCCGGACTATTAGCTTACAAGATGATTGTCTATATCCTGCTATTATAAAAGCAAGTAAATACCAAATATAGACAGAATAATTCACTATAGTAAAGAACAAGAGGATCACTGAATAATTTATGAGTGTTATAATCTTGCTAGGTTCAAATCCTACATTGGGCCTGAAATAAGCAATAAGAAACTATTCCAGTGTTGTTTTTTTTGGGGTTTTTTTTTCAACCAAAAAATATCTTGAAAATGTGGGTGATTATATGGAGTCATTTGACCAGCTAGAAACCAAATTCCCCTCAAATCACATACCACTACTTTAACCCCTTGCAAACAGATTTAGTACTGATAGTCTGTGCTGTGTACTGGTATTGTTGTTGTTGGCACTCCGTCGAGGGTTCCAGTTGATCTGATCAACGGAACAGCCTGCTCGTGAAATTAACATGCAAGTGGCCGAGCACTCCACAGACACGTGTACCCTTAACGTAGTTCTCGGGGATATTCAGCGTGACACAGTGTGACAAGGCTAACCCTTTGAATTACAGGCACAACAGAAACAGGAAGTATGAGTGAGAGAAAGTTGTGGTGAAAGAGTACAGCAGGGTTCGCAACCATCCCCTGCTGGAGCCTCGTGGAGCCTTAGGTGTTTTCGCTCAATAAACACTCACAACGCCGGGTCTTTGAATCGAAACCGCGATCCTATGATTGCGAGTCCGCTGCCCTAACCACTGGGCCATTGCACCTCCATGTACTGGTATTAGGCCTTTCAGTAACTACATAATTTTTCATACATGGAATTTTACAGTGTATTTACAGATTCTTCTGTGTGGTATATTTGAAATACCAAAGAACTGATGTAGACAGTGCACAATATATGACCTGACATTACTACCACCGATACCATCTCTCCATCAGCCCTGCAAGAAATACAAAGCTAAACGAAATGACATTAAATGTCCATAAAAGAACTGAAACATTAGTATAAAACATTTACCAATATTAGAGATTATTTTGTCTCTTTCTACTTCTGTTTCTCGTATCTTTTGTTGAAGTTGCTGCACCTTCTGTTCATAATGGGTTTTCATTGCATTCAGTTTATTTTGATTTTTCTCCAGTGCTTCAATCAAACGTTCCTTCAATGTCATTTCACAAGTCAGCTCAGCCAGATTTTCATGGACATTATCAGATCCCATACCTTAAATTGAAACATACGCTACAATTAGATACAGAAATATTAAAGTGTGTCTGTGTGTGTGTGTGTGTGTGCATTATATCTCTAGATAAAACATCTAGAGTGCATCAGTTTCTGTGAGTGGTGAATTTATCAAAGAGCAAATTATTTTTATCCATTCAATTCCTATTAGAATTAAAAATCTAAAATGACAACATGTAGATATTATGTTACAGTTAATTACTGCTAAAAGCCAGCTGCTCAAAAAAATAGAAATAAAAAAAAAGTCACTGCAACACAATATAACATCACTTATAAATGAAAGTCAAAGGATGACCTCTTTCTAAAGAGGTTCAGTGGGAACAATGCAGACAACTGACAAATAGAAAAGTACTTGACTGCATTTCTAATTCACAATTTTGTAAAACTAATCTTTTACTGTTAATGTGAACCATTTTCAAGTTTGTTAATAAAAACCTAGTAAAAGCAAACATCATTTTTAACAAAATATTTTGCTCTGATCATTTAGAGAGGAGAAAAGTTAACTTTATATCCAAGATAAGTACCAAACCAAACCTTTCCTAATTGTACAAGTTCCAGATTTTTACAACACAAAGCTGTTCACCCTCCAGGGAATAACGTCAAGATTACAATGTAAAATAATAAATAAAATACTACCCTGCTGCCAAACATAGAATACAACTCAAATGTTTCACTGTAAATTGATATGAGGAATGGCTTCTGAAATATTCAAACTATTCAATCTAAAAAAAGAATTGACACCTAAATTTTGCAGAACTTCCATTAAGTTATAGTAATGCTGACATTAAATTATGATTCTTGATAGACAGAAGACTTAACATTTGCAAGAGACCAGTATACTCAGTGGAATACTGGTATGTTTTTTCCCCCCAAACATTACATAAAATTCTTAATCCCTTTAACACCAACCAACATGAGACCGCTCCTGGTACTACGATACAAGCTTCCTTTTTAAAAAATGATCTAAATTAAAACAGTTCCATCAAAATTTCATGCTAATTTATGTTCCAAACACCAGCCTAATAATGACAAAGTTATTTTACTAAATTCATTATTTTGAAAATCAATTTAAACAGTGGTTATGCATTCCAACAGAAATATGGTAACAAAATTGTTTAACATTGGTAGTTTGTATTTTTTAACCATTCTGCAACTCACTCAACAGAGACTGCTTCTGATTTTCTGAGGCAAAGCCTAAATGGTTCAGATTAAACTAAAACTCTCAATCACAATTTTATTTAAATCTCTGGCTAAGTTTATATACCAAACACAAAGGAAAATTATTTTACTTAATTCATCTGAATAAGTGATTAATTTCAAAGTAAATAAAACATAAGTGCTACATTTCATTATAAAAATGATAGAAAAGGGTTATAGAGTCAGCAATTTGTACTGTTTCACTAGCACATTTTTTTGTACTAATCAGATCAGTTCTCAATAGTTCACTGCATAATGTTGAAAGAAGTAAGTCTTTTTATGAGTAAATGTAATAAATATGTTAACACCATAGCTTGATTTCAAACAATTATATCAACACTACTTCTAATGAAGGAACCTCTATCTGCTTGTTCAGACTACAAGAAATAGCAGACAAATCTCATACAAAAACCACATCCTACTATCTTAAAAAAGATGAGGACACAATGGATAATGTAGTCTTAGATGCAGTAATGCTGAAGTCAAAGTAAAACAGGATTGTCACTAATGGACTAGGCCTTTTACCAAAGATGCTCCTCTTGAGATGATGCATGGTTAAAAAAAAATAGATAAGTAAATAATGTATAAAAAGTGGAATGTCTATCCATTAGAAACTTCAGATCACCAATTATTCAATCAATATTATACACACAGAAATAAGTGCCAAAAATCGGGAGACATACACATTAAGATATAAAACTGTACACACACACACACACACACACACGTATATGCAATAAAACAATGGCAAAATGTTTAACATTCAGAACATTATAAAGCAGGAGTAAATATTGAAAAAAAAATAAAACATTAAAAAAAAGCAAAATAAATTAATAAAAATAAAGCCAACAACAATAATCAAACCAGATTTTGATATTTGATATTTTTAGGGAAAACCCATGCAAAGTTAGAGTATTTTGATACAACATGGCTTCGTTGTTTTTCTATTAATCTAAAAAACTATGCGATAAGCTGGGTTTTCAATATATGTATTAAAAAAAAAGACGAATTGTATTACACCAGTTCTGTACATTTGTTTGGTTACTATATCTTAGTGTAATACTATTACATAATGCTGTTTTCAGCAACTTAGGTTCTTTGCCAAAAAGATATCTAACATTTCTTAATGTGGAGATGGTTTTTAACACCATGCTCCATGGTTTGGTAGTTGCAGAGAAAACTGGGAGCTTGTGATACCTGTGCAAGCCATGTAAATACTTTGTCAGCATAATGATACAAACAATTTCAGTGAGGATTTCAGTATATTTGCTGGCATCCATCAGGACTGTTCTCATCTCCATCCTGTTTATTTTACTTCTCCAGGCCAAAGCAGGTGATTTCAAGAATGGCCGTACATGAGAACTCTTGTAGGCTATTTATTTCTTACAGCCAAATCAGCTCTTAACACTGAACTGTTGGGCCAGAATTGAGAGGCTTACAAATTTAGTAAAGATCGAGGTTTAGTTATCAGAAAAGAACTACTGACAGTTAAGTGGTCAAGTCTGATATGTAGTATAGAGTTCCTATCTGCCCTTTAACTATCCAAAGCAAACAATGAATACTCTGAAGATGTATCCAATAGGTTTACGGACAAACTGACAAAGTATGACTTCATACGATAGATACATGAAAGTAGTTGCCAATAAAAAACCCCAAGAATTACACTTAATTGCTCAGAAACCTCTTTTTGAAGTAGTCAATAGTTTCTGTTACATAGGTGATTTAACTGACAGTGGAGGAAGATATTTTAAAAACAGTAATCAGAACAAGAACAGGGTGGAGAAGTTCAAGGAGCCACTGTCTTTGTTGACAACAAAGGGCCTCTCTGTGTGTGAAAGGCACACTGTATGATATTTGCATATAAAATGTGATATTGCATGCTGGTGAGGATATGGATGCTGAAAGTGGAGGATATGTGAAGGCTGGAAAGAAATAAGACGAGCATTCCTGCTACAAGTGTGCATCAATAATAATGCAGTAAGAGAAAAACTGGGTATCTGAGATATTTCTAGAATGTACAGGAGTGGAGACTGCAATGGTTTGAAGATGTGATGCATGAGTCATAGATGGGTGAGAAAGTAGAAACCAACAAAAGAAAAGACTGAAGATGTGAGTAAGAATGGATGGGGCTAGTCTCAGGATGCTACAGCACAAGAGGATGCTACAGCACAAAAAATAAAGGATGGAAACAAGTAGAAAATCAAAATGTTGAAAAAGTGTAGTAAAAATTGTTTGCCAACATAATATGGCAGTCCTGGTTTAGGACTAATGTTGCTGTAATTTAGCCCCAGGAGACATCGTCACCAGATGGCTATACGACATGATCTGTGTCCTTACATTTTCAAACAAGGGAATCTAGCATCATCACTCAGCTCAAAACAATATCTGTGTATCGCGATTTCTGGGTTATTTCCCTTCATCAGCACAGAATAACTGTTCAGCTAGAGGGGGCGCTGCCAAATTCCCATTTGAAATATATAGTTTTCAAAGTGACAACTAGTCCCTGATTTATAAATTAAAAATTTACTATTTTCTAATCTCACAACGTGAGATATTCAGCAACAGCACTATGTAGTAAAGATTGTTTGCCAACATAATATGGCAGTCCTGGTTTAGGACTGCCATATTATGTTGGCAAACAATCTTTACTACAAAGTGCTGTTGCTGAATATCTCACGTTGTGAGATTAGAAAATAGTAATTTTCCAGTTGAAAAAGTGGTGAAACCAATCCATCTAACCTTTAGTAAAACAGACATTAAATTGATTATAATGTATTTTAGTGTGTGGTGTTTGGAATAGTTACATTTTCATGTTCCAGATCCAAAAAGATTTTAGTTTCTACCTCAGGGTCACAACATATTCTAATATTTCTATAAATTATTCTTTTTGCTTTCATCTAGCACTTCATAAAGGCAGAGACTTTCTATCACTTTATATCATATTAAAAATCAACTGTGATTACAAAGGAAACACAGATGGAATGACACTGAAATGTGTTTTAATATTCTGGATATTAGTTCTTGTAATTAGGTAGAAAGTTGTTTGGCATGATTAAAAATATCTGAACAAAAGTCCAGTATCATTTGCATTAATTCACCTTTTACATATTGTCTTTATCTTTTCAGTCATTTGACTGTGGCCATACAGGGACACTGCCTTAAAGAATCTTTAGCCGAATGTATCAACCCCAGTATTTATTTTCTAAAACCTGGTACTTATTTTATCAATCTCTTTTGCCAAACTGTTGAACATTTTTCTCAAGCTTTAATGAAATTTCATAGAAAAATGAAGTCGTAAAACATTGACGTTACTAATGATTCAGAAAACCATGGAAGTCACTTCTAATAACATGGTAATTTTCATTGAGAATTCAAGTTTGCTACCAGAATTTTCTTGCTACAAGAACTTCCTCATTACACAAGGATATGCAAATTAATTTAGTTTTCTTATTTTATTTTACATATTGATAAGGCACAAGACCATTGTGTGTGGAAGGAAGAAGGCATAAATAAATGCAATGATCACAATGCATCACTGGTTTGTATCAACCCCTGGGAAAGCAGATTCATCTTCCTTCAGAGCAGAGAAAAGAATCAGGAAGTTGAGACAGGATTGTGGAGATGGCAGAGCATAGGAGAGAAACAAAAAATAACAACGGAACCAAAGTATTTGGACTTGAAACACAAACAGTCTAAACTGTACAAACTAATAAGTGAGCATATACCTAATAGACATAGGAGTCAAATTATTTCCTATCATCTTAAAGGAATGACACAAGAATAATAGAGTTCTAGATATACCAGAAATAATAAGCTGGGCTGAGCAAGCCAATGAGGAACTTGGTAGTTGCTGGACACACTATGAATAACACACATTTTAAAAAAGAAATCAATATTGAGTCATGTAATCCTAGACACTTGCCTTTATGTCATTTTGATTTAATCAGTAGATCAAAATGGTCATGGCGTTTTTATCAAAGGTGTGAATCAGACCTCATATAGCTCTAACAATTACGAGTCAGATCAGATGCTGCAACACTTCTATCAATTCACAGCATTAACTGATTCTTTCATCATCGTTTAACGTCCGTTTTCCATGCTGGCATGGGTTGGACGGTTTGGCTGAGGTCTGGAGAGCCAGCAGCTGCACCAGGCTCCAATCTGATCTGGCAATGTTTCTACAGCTGGATGCCGTTCCTAATGCCAACCACTCCAAGAGTGTAGTGGGTGCAGTCCAACAGTAGCTTTTTAATAACAGTAACAGGATGTCTTTGAAATTCATCATATTTTAAATGTACTTTACATCCATTAAACATTACAAACTTCAAGTTATTTACAATATAATAGGCTTGAAAAGAACACATGATTGAAACAGCTGGTAAGCATATTCTAATCAACATTTTTTCTTCACCATCCAATGGACTCAATAGCAAAAAGAACATATTCTAGGTGTTAATTTTTCTTCCATTTTATACCTTTATGTTACTGTTCATGTCTACCCCTTAGGGAGGGAGGGAGGGAGGGAGGAAGGAAGGAAGGAAGAAGGGAGGAGGGAAGGAGGAAAGGAGGGAGGGAGGAAGATAGATAGATAGATAGAACAAATATGAAAAGAGAAGACTTAATGAGAATTCAATAAAACATACAAACACATGTGCACAAAGTATGCTTGTAGACAGTTGCACATTTATGTCTGCAAAGATGTTTCTTTCTCCTCACTTCTCTTTTTCTCTCTCTCACACACACACACACAAACAGATGGGTATGTTTTATAAAGCCAATTATATTAGCAAGCAAACAATATCCCTTCTATTAAATTTTGAGTCATGTTTTTAAAATGTTTAAACAGTTAAAGGTTAGCATTACATATGCAGGTATCATTTAAAAACATTTTGTGATAGCTTAAATACAAAACCTGCTCGAACAATTCGGATCCAGAAAGAGTTATAGAGAGTGGAATTGTGAAGGGTATTTATATGCTCAGGAGCTTAACTGAACTTTTGAAAAGCCTTCTTAAAGCCCATTTTACAAAAACAATAGTCTGAAGTTCAAGTGCCTCATTGGCAAACCGAGTTTTTGGATGGTATTAGAAAGACAGATTGACCAAACAATTAAATCTTTTAGTAATTAATACAACCATAAATTTAAAATTTATAATCTGAGAAAGCAAAATAGAAGTAGCTGAATTTTGTACTATTGAGGGTCTTTCAAGGAATGCATTGATAGATGTTGATAATGTAGCACAAAATGGGGACTTCAAATCAAAAAGCAAATTCTTTGCGGCTGCTCTCTACTGGAGGAATTTTACATTGATGTAAATAAAGCACAACAAAACTCAAAGATAAACACCACTAAGGCTGGATATTGTTTAAATCAAATATGCAGACATAAAAGCTGATGGTGATGATGATGTGTGATGAGAAAAATTATAAACCACTCCATATCAAACTTCAAAATATATTTTTTAGATGTCGAGACAAATGCACACAGGTTTAATAGCTGTAACAGATAAAGCTAAAATAAGATAGGAGTACATAAATGGGAGCAAAACTGAAAAGAAATCATGCTGTGGAGGAAAAATAAATCCGACTGTTTAGTAATTTTAATTAAAACTGTTCCGCATTGAACAATTTTAAGCAATTAATACAAATAAATTGTAAAAAAACATAAGCCATATCTTCAACAGAAAAAATACACCTGCACATATCAGATGATGGACTGCAGTGCAAATATGTTTGGGTGAAACATATCTGCAAATAAACCATGAAATAAACACGAAGCATGCAGAAACTGTTGGTAAGAGACACACATCTCAAAACCAAGTTACCTGTGAAGCTCCATAAAGTGTACAGAGAAGCTGTGAGAGCTGGGGAGAAGAGAAACAATTGCAAGAGTATTTAAGAATATTCTATTAATCATTTGAAAATGATGTATTCCATATCAAAATAATTTAAATAGTTGGCATACATTGATTTTAAATTTTGGCACAAGGCCAGTAATTTCAGGGGAGGGGTTTAGTCGATTACATTGACCCCAGTGCTCAACTGGTACTTATTTTATCAACCCCAAAAGGATGAAAGGCAAAGTCAACCTCGGCAGGAAAATAATTGGTATATATTAAAACAACATTATAGTAGATATTCCCTCAATATAGAGATGATTATAATAATTAAGAATGACTGAACAACCATGTTATTGATATAAGAAACCGTTTAAAAAAAACGTCAATTGAAATTTATAATATATGACTACTGTTCAAAAAAATCATGCTTGCAAAAATTTTCAGGTAAAAATATAAAAATAAAATTATATATAGGAGAGAGAGAATAAATCTTTAATGAGTCATCAAAATGCTTTCATTTATATAAATTATCACCATAACATAATTGTCAAGAGCAATCAAAAGGTGCCACTGATAACCATAATCTCAACATAATTCTGAAATACCGATTTTAATCTGAGCAGTCTAATTAACTTATTTTGCTACTGTTACAAAAATAAATCTGAAAAAAATAACATGATGAACAGATTTCCAAAGCATTTGAATAAGTGAATGTGTATGTATGTGAGTATGAATGTGTGTGTGTGTGTGTGTGTGTGTGTGTGTGTGTGTGTAGAGAGAGAGAGAGAGAGAGAGAGAGAGAGAGAGAGAGAGAGAGAGAGAGAGAGAGATAAATAGATAGATATTTCAAAGCTCAAAGAATACTTGATACTATAATGATTAAAAAAAAACAAAAAAAAACAACCATTTTAAAATTTATAAGGAAAAACAAATTGAAATATTTGTTGACAAATAGTGAAAGTGATCAACAGAAACTTGAAAAAAAGAAAAGAAAAAAAAACACAATCACACATGCAAAACTCATTTCAAATATATTTAAACTCCACTATTGAAAGCAATAATACATAAGTAAAATTACATAAATTTGATAGACTACTTAATCCTTTAGCTGGATGTTGTTGCCATAGAGGTAGTATTATTTATCCAAACTAATCATGGTCATATTAAGATATCTTTTGACTCCTTTAAACCATTGGTTCTTGACTGGGTTCATATGACCCTTGGGGTTCATATTAAATTTTGTTCTTAAAATATTTTGTGTATTGTGTATAAGCAATTTATTGCATGTAAATTTTTTTTTTTATACAATTCCTAATAATAGTCAGATTATTTTTATATACATCAAATGGCTATGGAGATCCAGTTGAGCACTGCTTCAAACAATTTAAAATGCCATTTTCGCTCATTTTACAATTTTCTAATACACATATATCAAACACTGTTACTGCTATAACTGGTAAAGGAGGTAAATTAAAAAACATCTTATTTGCCTGTGTTATATTATGTGTGTGAGCGATAATTACTTATATTTAATGATGGTGTTGCTAGTGACAAGGGAGAAAGCGGATTTGGTTGGTGTTACTTTAAGTCTGTTGTTTTGGGGCCAAGTCATAGAATTTTGTTGTTGATGCTAATTTATCTATTGCTTTACTGCTAGTTTTGAAATTAATGCCACATACAAATCTTTACCAGCTTACTGTTTTTCTATTTACTTATTTCCTTGTTTACAAGCTGGTATCAAAAAGTTCCCAGACTAGTTCTGTAGCATGCCAGCAAATGGCAATAGACAGTTGTGTGCTCAGTGTAAGCTAGTAGTGACCTTCATGAGGCAGTGTGCCACATGACGTAGCTGTGTTTACTTCACAAGTTATGAAATTTGTGTTTTAGTGATTACATGTATGCTGTTGTCTACAGTTTTTGTCATAGACAGAAAGTTGGAACAAAGAGCCAACGTGAAATTTTGCATTAAACTTGGGAAGTCTGCTAGAGACATTGAGCATGCCTTGGTAAGCTTATGGTGACAAGGCAATGGGCTGTATGCAACATTTCGAAGACAATGAGTGATCTGGAAAACTTGCCAAGTATCACCCACAGAAATGTGAAGAAAATTCATCAGCTTGTGCATGAGGGTTGTCGAAGAACAATCAACGACATTGCTGATGTCGATCTGTTTTATGGGTCGATGCAGGCAATCCTAACACCTGGACTCTTCGTGACATCAATGCACCTTGTCACAAAGCTCTCTTCACTCATGAGTTTCCTGCCAAAAACATGGTATTGCTTCCACACCTGCCCTGTTCACCAGATTTAGCGCCTGCAGACTTCCATCTCTTCCACAAGATGAAAATGCAGCTCGAAGGTTGCCATTTTAACAGCATTGTTGAAATAAGAGCGAATTGCAGAAGTTTCTTGCCTTGCTTACAGAAAACGACTTCCAGGCCGGATTCCAAAAGTGGCAGGAATGCTGAGACCAGTGTATTGATGCGCAAGATGACTATTTCGAAGGAGTTGATGTTAAAACTTAGGTAAATAAGTTATCTTTTATTAAACATAACTAGTCCAGGCACCTTTTGATACCAGTTTCTGGGTTGTATGATATTGGTTATTTCTGATATATAACTTCAATTATATTTTGTTATGATGAGATGAATCTATAACTATTTGGTTGAATGTATTTACTGCAATGTCTATGTTATGACTGTGGTACTATAGAATTCTGGAAAATCTGGATTCTGTTTCTCAGTGGAACTCATGAAGTTCATAAAAGCATTGTTGCTTCTTATATTAGCATATAAATGCATTTCAAAGGGAATTGGTAGGCAAACCAAAGAAAGGTAAGGGTGACTGTAAAAGGGTTGTAGAGCATGTGGGGAGAAGGTGGTGTTATCTAGGAAAGTGCTGTAGAAGATGGTGTTGATGTGGATTATTATGGATACAATGTGAAATTAATTGTGATGATATTATGTTACTGTGTATTATCTGAACACAATCTGAAAGCTAAGTGTCAAGGGCACTGAAGTATCTAACAATGGTATTTGTGAAAATATTAGTGCTACAATTGGGGTGTGTAACGTAGTAAGACAGTTGCTAAAGGTGTTGTTGTGTACGTAAGAGAGAGAGAGTGTGTGTGTGAGTGTGTGTGTGTGTGTGTGTGTGTTTCTTGAGTCTGGTTCTATTTTGAAAGTCTGTATTTCAAGAGTGGTTTTGTGAAATCTTTGTACCAGGACATCAGTGCAGTTTTAACTATTAAAATGAAATTGCCTTAATATTTGGTTTTGGTTTCTAAACTGTATTTATTTTTACTGCTGAGCTATATAAGCCATAAGCCATTTAGTGCACAGCAATATAATCCAGTGCAATTACTTATTGAGAATCAATAAAAGCAAAAAAAAAAAAAAAAATTTCTGTTCAATCCATCACTTTTAATTTCCAATAACTAATATTGCTTCCAAATTTTGGCACAGGGTCAGCATGTTTGGGGCAG
>NC_068987.1:30291750-30296631 GCF_001194135.2 Octopus bimaculoides | reverse complement strand
CCCCCCCAGTGCTTAGCAGGTACTTATTTTATCAACACCAAAAGGATAAAAAGTAAAGTTGGCCATGGCAGAATTTGAACTCAGAACGATATAAAGACAGACAAAATGCTGCGAAGCATTTTGTCTGGCATGTTAACGATTCTACCAGCTTAATGCCTAACTAATATTAATATTGACCTTACTTATCAAAATTCCTGAAGATCTAAATTAATTTAACATTTAACCCTTTAGCTGGTGTAATGCTTAGTTATTCACATTGTTTTGAATCAATCATGCACTCGTTATCTCATAGCTACAAAATTTTGACGATGTGAATGTTTCTTTTTTGAATGACATTGTAGGGTAGGCGTGAGAGGGCTGAATCTGGCCAGCTTGAACATAAAATGGGTAGAATACTTCGGCTAGATGAGGCCAGTTTAAATGATGAAAGGTTATTCAGCATTCACAGCTGCTAAATAAATTCCTAAAAATTGTCTTCACTGAAAAATGCTAATGGTGTCTTCCTCAAGCACAAAGAAATACAAAGACCAAAATCTAAGTGAAATTTACTTTAATATTTCATTTTCAGCTAAACTAAAAGGGTTGACTATAACTTGGAGTTTTTTGTTATACAGGAAAGTTATAATAACAATTCTTACTTATAAAATAGGGTAAAAAACAAAAAGCTATCGACAAGCATGACAAAGAGAAACACATGCAGAGCATGAGGAGTGAGAGTGAAAAAGGAGAAAGTAAGAGAAAACTATATTGAAATATATTTTAATCTTAACCAATAGGTCACAGAATGTCATATGGTATATCTCTTAAGTGATACTGACATATAGCTAGTAGGTGGGCATGTGGATGAACAAAGGGAAAACAAGAACACTGAAAGCAAGCAGGAAAATTCAATTAAAAAAAGTAGATTTAAAGTGCACACTTACAAATTCCCCTTCCCACTAACAAATCAGTTTATGGGATGAGGAAGTATATAAATTATTTTTTCTTACTAAAAGATAGGTGAGAAAAGTTTGAGAACAGCTAGCCTAAATATTAAGAATACATAATTGATTTCAGAAACGATAAAAGAATGAACACGTAAGCAAAAACAGATTAATTATCATAAATTGATCATTAACAGCAAGTCAAGGTGGAAGAATTGTATACATCCACTTAACTCAGTGTTAACAATGATAGTCAACTAAATGCTTGTTTTCTTATTGAGAATAGTTCAAATAGCTTTCAATATTCTTCAAAATTATTATATAAAAGAGCTAGCAGCTGAAACTAATATCATTATGTAAGATATAAGGAACACTTTGATTTTGTTTTTAACATGTAACATCTGTTGTGCCAGTATCAGGTACAAAAATGTATTAGGACACTAAAACAGGTCACAACTGACATATAAAAGTCACAGCACTTTAGAAATGTCAGCAGCATATATTATTTGAATTCCATAATTCAATTCAGCCATCTAAATAAAACAAAAGCAACAACAAAAAAAATCTATTCCAACCCAATTAGATGTAATTCAAATTAAAGGAAACTTGAATTAAGAGATGTTGTAGTTAGTAATGTGGCATAAAGTAAATCTAAAGGCCCAGCAACATCACAATGTTAATAACTTTAAAAACTGTTCATCACTTGCAAAGTGGACAATACTTATAAACTAAGAAATAATTACTCAACCTGGCAGTATTAAAAATATCAAAGGCAGTGAACTCACAGAATCATTAGCACATCAGGCAAAATGCTTAGTGGCATTTGGTCTGTCCTTACGTTCTGAGTTCAAATTCCACAAAGTCGACTTTGCCTTTCAGGGGTTGATAAAATAAGTACCAGTTCCACATTGGGGGTGGTAGGTGTCAATGTAATCAGCTTACCTCCTCCCCCAAAATTGCTGGCCTTCTGCCAAAATATGAAACTGATGTTAATAATAATCACTTCCAATTTAGACACACGGCCAGCAATTCTGAGAAGGCAATTAATCAAAACACCAATATTTGAGTGGTACTTTATAATATTAATGACTTCAGTATTTGACTTTATTTTATTTATTCTCAGAAGGATGAAAGGTAAAGGTGAGCTCAGCAGGATTAAAATTCAATCCAAAGAGCTGGACAAATACTACAAAACATTTCTTCAATGCAATATTCTAATAAATCTGCCAGCTCGCCACCCCAAAAGAGAAATCTATAATACTCATTTCTAACATAAACACAAGTCCTGTCACTTTTAAGGGAGATGGTCAGTTGAAAACATCACAGGTACTTTATCAACTCCCAAAGGGCTGAAAGGCAACAACATGATTTGATCTCAGAATGTAAAGAGCTTAGACAAATGTCATGAGGCATTTTCTCCACTGCTCTAACAATTCTGCCAATCTACTGCAATAATAATAATAGTGATAATAATAATCACTTCTACTATAGGCACAAGGCTTGAAATTTGGGGTGATGGGGTAGTCGATTACATCAACCCTAGTGCTCAACTGGTACTCATTTTATCAACCTTGAAAGGATGAAAGGGAAAGTCGACCTTGGCGGAATAATAATTCTTTTTACTGTAAGTACAAGGCCTGACCTCAATGATCCCAATTTTCAACAAGTATTTATTTTGTCGACCCCCAAAAGATGAACAGCAATGTTGACCTCAATGTAATTTGAACTCAGGACATAATGCCTTAAGAAATGCTGAAGCAGTTTGCCTGGCATATTAACAATTCTGCCAGCTTACCACTTTCTTTAATAATAATAATCCTTAGAGGGGAATGACATTAAGAAAGTTTCACAATTGATTCAAACATTTTAATATCATCTTATAACATATCAGTGACATTAAAAAAACAAAACCATATGAAGTGCAGATTGAGACACAGATGTTATAAGAGTTACTATTTTACATTCAGGTTTTGCATCAGGTACTGCTGGTTTCATCACTAAAATGGTTGCCCTATCACATTGCCGAGTTTAAAACCACTGTCTCTAGCCAAACCTACTAGAAATAGCAATTAAATCTCCTGCAAGCCACACCTACTGTTTTAATTAGAAATTTTTACATTTTTAATTGAAATAACATGTTAAATTATTCTATGATTATGAAATAATCCCAAAATATTGATCCAGTTCATTAATTTAATTAAGTGTAGCATAAGTTAGCTTAATAGCCAATTAAACGGACTTGTTTTATAGACGTGCTTATAATAATCAAGTCTGGCTTAAAGTAATTTAAAAATTTCTAATTACGTGTATTGATATTGGAGTATAAGAAGCTAATCATGTTTTTTTAATAACATATCACAATGTAAGATGGAAGTCGAGCCAAACAACAAGCTACAAATTAAAAATTCAAATTGCAATTTATTTTTCAAAATATATTGCAAGAGTTTCTATCTGGAATAGCCAAATGTTTCTTATACTATAACATTGCACCATTCCTAACAATGACTACCACTAGTGAACTGACATAGCAACACTCAGTGGAATGGTACTGGCTGGATTTGAACTCAACATTAAAGCAAGCAACATGTGGCTTCAGCTCTGTGCATGTGCATGGGTTTTAAATTAAAGTTAGTTTGGAGCAACGTTAAGTATAGCAATGAAACATTTTTGACAGAATCAAATTTACTGCAAAATCTGTGTTGACTGAAATCAGTTTCATTTAATGGTTTATACAAACAGATTAACACATTAAGTGAAAATATCCAGCAACCTGGTTTTTGTAGAAAATTTAATATTTATTTTAGAGGTAATCCTGCTAGGCAAGTGATTTGATCTGAGGCCATGTGTTGAAACTAAAATGATTTCAACATGGAAGACATAACCAATGAAAAGCACATAACAACTGTTAATTTCACTTAAACATTTGTTATTTGGTGTCAAAATTTTTATTGCACCAACTGTGACATAGCCACAGATGTGATTCCACTGCAGTCTGTATGTTTTTGAATGGCCAATATGCATTTTCAATGTTGTAATTGATTTGATATTTAAACATAAGATTATACTTCTTTCACCAAGGGAAAGTATCTGATGGTACACTAGTATAAGCATGATCTGAGTAGGTGTCAGGTTATGCTGTATGTTCAAATCCTACAGCAGATGATTAATAGTATATGATGAGTAAGTCACATTACATTGAAATGTAAGAATATAAAGTTTTTTCTGAAATAAATCAATATTCTATTCAGAGCAAAATAAAGGGAAATTATTAAATATTACAGGAACCAGAAGTAAGTATTGGTCATTTACATAGTTCTTTGATTGACGACAAGAATAATATACAAGTTTTTACCAGATTCATTTCAAACATTGGTGGAAATGTGTTTTAAATCAAATATTTATTGCACACTAATGAAATATTGAAGAAAAAAATACATGTATCCTTAAATTAAGCTAATGAAAGCTTAAATTGATCCAAAGGATCCAGAACCTAATGAGGAGATGCAGCTGCTCTGATTTAGTGCCATGTGTGTGTGTGTGTGTGTGTGTGTGTGTGTGTGTGTGGTTGGATCCACTTTAAAAAAATAAGCATATATTTCCGTTTTAAAACTTGAAACAAATTCCAGCAGTGAAATATAATCACTGCTCAATGCATAAATATCTGCAACTAACAATTTTATTGTTCTATTCTGCAAAGAAAAGGCCACAGAGATAAGCAGACAGAGATAGGTTGCAGTATAAGAACACAAACACAAATATAAGCATACAGTGACACAAGCATACATAAACATTTGGGCTGAAATTAGCAGACACTATCAAATCAGTATTCAGTTATAACACTTCATGATCAGAGCCCAACTTTTGCGAAGCTCAAAGTACTAATTAAGTTCTGGGGATGACGTAATTATAAAAAAAACTTTAATTTAAAAAATGGTACCTCCATTTGTCTGCAATCAAC
>NC_068987.1:30264083-30291734 GCF_001194135.2 Octopus bimaculoides | reverse complement strand
CTGACAAACCCCACCAGACTGGTACGACTACCGACTGGCTCCCCATATTCAATATTACAACCAGCATTTTCCAACCTATGGGAATTCAAACGATAGCAACCATGTCAATGACACCAATAAGCCTACAGAAAGTCAAATGGAATATGGAAGAAAAAAGCTTTCCTGTATCAGACTTCACTCCTAGAGAAGAATGTTAACCTCAGATCACAAAACATTGACAGCTATAATTCTCAGTGGACTTAGAAGTGTTTTTGAAACATTAGATGTTAGTATCAATAATTCATTCTTATGGTTAAATTTATGGATAATACTTTTGAGGGGTTGAAATTCATGCTAGAATCTAATATATATCAAGTAGTAGAAATCCATATGATCTCAAAATGAATATAAAGAAAAAAAACACAAAAGCATGAAATACTTATTTCATGCATCAAAACACAGATCTAAATAACCAAGTATAAATAAGGCCATGTAGCTCATGAATATTTACTCTTTCTCTTTCTCTCATGTCTATTACACAAATCAGACAGCTTAGTGAAATCAATTTACATCTCATAATTATTGTATATTATCACTAACCTACTGCAATAAAGTGCAATATTCAATACTTACTTGGCCATCAGCATGTTTAACTGCTGATGTGTTCACCTGTTTGATGCGTTTTGCATCACATCTCTCCAACTGCATTTTCACACTGGTGGTTCAAATCAGACTCACCAGCTACAGGATATCAGTGTTGCATTTTTGATTCAATGTTGCTTTAGAGACTAAAATTTCTAAATCATATAGAAGTAGAACACTACTCTCCATGCTATCAACAGCCTCCCCTAAGAACATTTTTTTCATAGCTGGATTAGGGTCTCCCACTTTCTCTGTTACATTATTTTTTTAATTCCTTCCATGGATCAATGATCCATTCACAAAACAGGGCCCACATACTGTCTCTTTTCATATACATTTTTTCTTCATCATCACATCCTGTTATCATTTCACTAGATTCTCATTATTTCCTTAAATAGTTTATTGATATTAATATCTAACGCTTGAAAAACAATTCTAAGTCCACTAAAAATTAGAATTATGTCAATGTTTTGCAAACTGAGGTTAACATTCTTCACTAGGTGTGCCCTAAATTAGTTCAATACAGGAAAAGATTTTTATTTTTCCATACTCTACCAGGTTGTAAATTCCAAACTTCCATAATTTTGTACATCCACCCTTCTGGATGAACATGGATGATATTTCCTTTTTGAAATTTCTCTTTTGGCTGAATTTTCTCTTAAAAACAACCATTAGTTTTAACTTAATACTATCAAACATATCGAATTTGGGCTAACATCCCCAGAAAATTCATTTCTACATTGTAACATTGACAGATGAGATAAATCCTCAATTTATAAATGTTGAACTCTAATCTATGAACAAACTGGGTCAATTTTCACATGATATATGGAAACTTCTAAATTTTTGTGTTCAAGACGGAGGTCAACTCTTACATAAGTAGATACAGTGTGTGCACACAAGCACACAGACACAATTATGTGTAGAGAGGTTCCTGTCATGCCAGGCAATTTAAAAAAGGTATACAAAGAAAACATTCATTTGTTGAAGCAATGTAAAATAAATATAAAGGTGTAAACTGACATTTAAACTGACACAGGACTAATGAGGTTACTAGTGCAAGTAGAAAGGTGCGAGAAGGTAACATTGACTCTAAGCCAATGAAAGATTTCTGCACAACTAAAATATGAGATAACAACATAACCAACAATGAACACAACTAAATCACACAGAAAGAATTAACTTACCTATGTCAGAAGAACTTAAGTCTAAAAAAGATGTTTTAAGGATTTTTTTTTCAATCATTTAAAGACAACTTTAATAACAATGTTTTTAGACATATGGAAATTCTAAATGTTTTCACCCAGTATTTTCATTACTACATTAAAATGTTTCTTATATTAGTAAAAACCACCAATACTTCAAATTATTTTACAAATATTAATAAATATCCCATAAATTTAATTAAAGCCAATAAATTTTGCATTGGTGAAGTTTTGCTTTAATTTTATGGAGAACAATTTTTTTTTTTGAAGTATGTATAAAAACAGACTAGAGTTGAAATTTAAAAAAAAAAGAAATAAAGAAATTCTTAATTTCACAAATAGCATCTTTATGTTGTTTGATTGGAATTCAAATATGAAACAGTTTACCATTATTTTGATTTATGAATATCTCATCTTTCAAACTGAAATTTGTGACAAAACCTCAGCTGAAATTGTCATTCTTAGGAAAATACATTTAAAATTAAGTATTGATTATATATAGTTCAACATCATATAACTGAAAATTTTAATTTCAGCTTAAACTATAAGCTTATAGAAACAACAACTATTAAAATTGTTATTAATATCAAAAAAATTAGATATTAGAAAATATCAGAAGTTAAATACATTATTTATGTCCAAGAACTTATGCATGTACACATGTTTGCACATCCAAGGGTTCATGTTGAATATTCCAAGAGAACTATTCAAAACACAGGAATTTACTAATAGTTGTATTTCTTTGTAAGATGTAGAAACAATATAACCAAATGGTTAAGTTAGATTTACAATCACAGAGCCTCAGATTTCGTCCCACAATGTGGCATCTTAGGCAAGCATTATTTTTCATATCCACAGGTCAAGTCATAGTTTGTGAGTAAAATGGGATAAAAGGAAACTGTCCATAAGCCTGTCAGATGGACTGCATCTCTAATTCAACAGCCCAACTTTTTCACACTGTACCACACAGATGCCACCTGAGAACAACAATAAGGGTACTCGTGCCTGTAGAATACACAACCACTTACATGCTAATTCAATGATCATGATCATTCTTTTGAATAAACAACTGAAAGCTAATTGTTGGAAATTCTAAGATCTATTTATATTGTGTAAAGTTACAGAGAAACTATTTATGAAGATACTTTGAATGAGTAAAGTGACATCTGGTGAAACTAGCAAAGTTTATAACCTTTGACAACATTTGATAATACATCATATATATATAACTGACCAAGACTAATCACTTCTGAACCAATTTCAATGTAATGACATGAAAACAGAACAGTCAGGGTGAGTGTACTTTTATACTTCTTACAACATCTGATAATATATTTTATATGTATAATTGATGAAAACTAATCACTTTTGAATTAATTTTAATGTAATGCCATTAAAATATCGAGTAGTGGGATGAGTGTTTATATATCAAATGAGTTCACTTTTGATTTGAAATTTTAATACTTTTGAAGTTTTTTCAAATAACAGAAAGTTACAATAATAAGTCAGGCTGAAATATTCCCTGACAAAAAGTGACAATACAAAATGGTTAATATTAGATCTACGTAAAAGATGAATACTAATAGAAGTTTTAGCAATTGTTAACAAACCTTCTTCTTCATCAGTGTCATCAGTGTTGAAATCAAAGCATTCAGAATCCTCTTCAACCATTTCCTGAATAGAGAAAGCATAAAACATTTTATCAATACAAACAATAAAAAGTTCAGTGCCAAGTTCATTATTTAAATAAGTTTCTTGGAGTCATTTTCTATCATTCCAATTATGCAAAAACTCAGAACCTTCCTATGTTATTGCATTCTAAAGAATTTAATATAATTTCTTTTCAAAGACAGTGATCGTATCTTCCATTTTCTACCAATGGCGTAAGTTAAGATGTTAGACTAATGACCTCGCAGTAGAAAGTGTATATCTCTGGAAAGGTAATTGCTTCAGCAAATGATAAAAACCAATACAAGGCTGGGTGTGAGGAGATATAAAACATTAAAAAAAAATAGAATAATTTTTTTAAAACTCTTGCTTATAGAGAGAAAAATTTATATTTGTTTAGTAAGTGGTATGATCTAAGATTGTGCTGAAAATGAAACAGTATGCATACACCTACACTATTATATTCACATCTATTTAGAATAAATACAATAATCCTCTCTACTATAGGCACAAGGCCTGCAATTTTAGGGGTGGGGACTACCCAATAACATTAATTCCAGACAAAATCAACCTCAGTGGAATTTAAACTGAGAACATAAAGACAGATGAACTATCAGTAAGCATTTTGTCTGGCAAGCAAGCAATTCTGCCAGCTTACTGTCACCTTGATGATGATAATCATCCTTTCTACTATAGGCACAAGGCCTGGATTGTGTGGGGAGGGGGGCAGTCGATCACATCAACCCCAGTACTCAACTGGTACTTTATTGACCCTGAAAGGATGAAAGGAAAAGTTAACCACAGCAGAATTTGAACTCAGAACGTAAAATGGGACAAAATGCTAAGCATTTTTCTCAGAGCACTAACGATTCTACCATCTTGTCACCATAATAATAAAAATAATGGTATTAATTATCAAAAATCCTTTTGTCGCACATCTACAACACCACTTTACTGTATTATCAAAATTTAAATCTTACACTCTTAAATAATTATATTTCAAACTGACCTCTCCAGCATAAAATTCTTCAAATACTTCTCCAGTGATGTCTGACAATAATGGATCACAGGGAACATCACCACAGTTGTTTTTCAGCTGGATATTTCCTTCACAGATATTTTCTTTGTCACTTCTAAAAACAAAGTATATAAAAAAATCTCATATTATAGACAATAACTAATATCAGAAAAAAAGAAAAAAAATCAGTTTTTTGTTTTGTCTTTTATATCATACTAAGTTTAATGAGTTACTTGAGCAACCAGTCTAGATATTTTTTGGGCATTACAGAATTCTTTTCTCAAAATTCAGTTTTAGCAACTTATATAAAATTTGGTGAATCCATGATATCAGAATCTCTATGGCTCTCACTACAACTAATTGCATGTGGTAGTGATTCAACTTTTCTCTAAAGCTCGTTACAAATTTATGACAAAATTTCTCAATCCTAAAAACAAAAAAAAAAAGATCATTATCACCGTTTAACATCCATGTTCCATGCTGGCATGGATTTACTAGCTTGACAGGATCCAATGGGCCTACGAACTGCATTGTGCTCCTAGTGTCTAGTCAGCAAAGTTTCTACAGTTGGATGCCCTACCTAATGCCAACCACTACAGTGTGTACTGGATGTTATGTTATAGCATTCTTCTTTATAACAGAACCAAATAATTTACTGTGTGAGTTTGGTTCAGTCTTCAATCTTATGCCAGGTTTTCTTCAAACCATTAGTAAACAGTGGGTTTAGCAAAACTTCTAATCAGCTAACAACACTTCATCAAGCATACATCCTGCATTAACAATGCAATAATATATCTATGAAGATACATTACAGAAAGAATGGTAGGACCAGTGATTTTATATGGCAGCCAGATTTGGTGAAGCACAGAGAAACCAGGCAGTTGTTTGTTGAAATAGGATGTAGTGTATCATCAGAATCGCACCCTGCTTAAGGCACTCGAGGGTCAGGTGATGGTGGTGGTATTAAGCTGAGCAGACACAAAGCCCAAAACCAAATAGGCAAGTACAGTCATTCTGATGGTCCTCTAGTTTCTATTTATTAAGTTCCACTTACAAGACTTGAGCCACTTTGAGACTTCAGTAAGAGATGCTTGTCTTAGAAGGATCTTAGAACAGGATCAGACCCAGAACTACATGATTATGCACCTCAATTTGTATCTCAAATACATTGAACATTCATCACAACATTAATTTGTGGCTTCTCATTGCAGTAGGTACAAATACATAATATTATAAATAATAGCAAAAGAAAGGTTGGGGGGGGGGGGAACATAATAAGAAGGTGGACAGAGAGATAGAGACAGAATGAGAAAGAATGACAGACATGAAGGTGAGGGGAGACAGGCACATAAATAGGAAGTGCGGGGAGATACAGAGAACTAAGAGTTGAAGGGCGAGAGATGTAACTTTGGAGTGGGAACAGAAAGCCAAGAAAAGAGAGAGAGGGAGACAGCTAGGTGGTACAGGAGATTAATTAAAAATCTAGAATGATAATGTTCCTAGTCAAGAGGACTTGTTAATGCTGATTACATCTTAGATAAAAAGACAATTTAAGCAAGTTTTTTACTTACTCTTGACCATCTCCTCCTGTGCGGTATTTTATCTTTTCTTTGAGGCTTCGTAAATCTTCATTAGCCTCTTTCAGCAGATCATAATTGTTTATCTCGGGACTGTTGGGTACTTCAGTAAGAGAGGAAGACATTGGAACACGTGGGCTAAGAGCAAGCCGAGACTGAGCTCGAGAAGCAGAATTCTGTGCAATTTTACATCTAGACTCTGCTTCTGCTAATTTAGCACTGTGAAAAAGAGGGAAACAATTGTACAGTATTGTACTTCAAATAAAGAAAGACAATAAGAACTAAACTGAAACACACATATAAAATACTATAGATACATATAATAGTCAAAATATAAATGGAAAATTTAAACAGAATTTTTCAATAACTGCAGAAAATTCAAAATCATATAGAAAGCTTGTCATCAGCATTATTATTATTATTATCATTAAGGTGGTAAGCTAAGAGAACATTTGTATGCTAGACAAATTGCTTAGCAGTATTTTGTCTGTCTTAACGTTTTAAATTCAAATTCTGCCCAGGTCAATTTTGCCTTTCCTCCTTTCAGAGTCGATGAAATCTTATTTTATTGACCCTGAAAGGAGGACAGCACTGGGGTCAATGTAACTGACGAGCCCCTTTCCCTAAAATTGTTGGCCTTGTGCCAAATTTTGATATTATTATTATTATTATTATTATTATTATAAGTGATGTGTCAATGAAGGCTGATTCAGGGACAAGTTTATACCATATTGTTTCAACATCCACTTTCCCATGATTAAATGGGTCAGAAAAGACTTTACTAAGGCAGATTTTTCTACAGCTGGATGTTCTTCATGGTGCCAACCTTTGTTTTCAAGCAAGGTATTATTTCCCCTGGTCTAATGAACAATAGTGGAATTTGAACTCAGAAGATAAGGATGGATGAAATGCTATTAAGCATTTTGCCCAACATACTAACGATTTTGCCAGTTCGTAGTCTTACATCAATATTGCAAAGAACTGTCAATATTGATTACAGAATAAATTCCTATTAAAAATAATTTGCCTGTAAATATTACAGTATATGTTGCTCACATTTTCTAATCAGTTACATCAATTGTAGCAGATATGATTATATAAAAAAAATAACTTGTTTTGTTATACATACCGAAGTGACTCTGTTTCTTTAGTATAATTTTGTATCACAGTTGTTAGTTGTTCATTGTTCAAAGGTTCTAAAAGAGAAGAAATATATGTGAGGAGTACTAATTAATATATATTAAAACAACAGGTTCTGGTATGATCACAGACATATTCATAGACAAGGTAGAACACACCAAGTTGTGAATAACCACTATTACTATATGCTTCCCCTATCATGTATTATTACAAATTCCTTCATGATCATAGTTTAATGTTTAGTGCTCTTGAAAATATTGAAAAATTTGGAAGGTTTTGGTAAAATGGTCAACTTTAATATTATTAAACTGCTGTTTATAACAAAGAATGTTCTTCCATAAAATTATGGTTGAATATTTAAAATGAAATATGAACACTAAGATGAGGTGGTTTTGTAGGATAAAATCTGGTATGGTTTTGAATGGGTTGGTATTGAAAGTGACTGGTTTTTGTATGATAGGACCAAAAGTGTGATCTCAGATGTTATCATAGAACTAGAGGTGTTGTTTGAGATGAGCTGGCTATCTAGAAGTTTGATACCTGATTACATCAATTCCAATATTCCATTAGAAATTGTTTCAGTAATTCTAGAGATGAAAAGCAAAAACTGACCTCAACAATATTTGGATGCAGAACATTATTGAATGAAACTAAATTCTATAAGACATTTAGCCAGGTGATCTATTTCAGCAACACTACTGATCTTTAAACATTCATAAGCAATTTAAAAAAAAATATGACAGCCAGAGGAGAGAATACAATGCTTCATAATATATTTTAGGGACAAGACTAGTGCGAAGAAGGAAGGGATGCTCAGTCTGGAGACATGGCCCAAATGTTTGTAACTTGGACCAGCTGGTGGAGTTAAACAGAGTGATGGTTTAAATCTACTCCACCAAATTAACAAACAACTTTGATATTTAACAGTGTGCATACATATGCTATGCTATGAAGTTAAAAGAAAGAGAGAGACAAACTCAGAGACAGACAGAGAGATAGACGGCGAAAGAGGATGGTGTTTAGCAAAGGGTAATGCAGTAACAGTGAGAAGTAAGAAAACTTCATTATAGAGTTAAATAATTAGCTGAAGGGAGATGCAAAAAGCGAGAGTAAAGTGTTTACTGGAAGAAAGATGCTAGTGTTGAGAATACGAGAAAGGGAATGCTATAGACATATAGCACGCATACACGCACATACACATGTGATATACTGAGAACTAAAATAGTTGTAAAAGTGTTAGTAGGGATATTGCAGGTGTAATATTGTTAGGGGTAGCTTTGTGCCAAATGCTGATAGGCTAAAGTATGATAGAGGGACAGGTGTCATAACTCAGCAAGAAAGGTAGAAAAGATGGAGAAGAAGAGTCAGGGTGCACCCTGAAGGTACAACGTGAATAAAAGGAGAATAGGGTCTGAGTGTCGAGGATGGCCAGGTGGGTAAGTTGTCAAGAGTGTGAAAGGTGAATGACAGAAGATAGAGATGAGGATAAAAATGAATGCCAAGAAAGGTGAATATGGATGGAGGCATGGACATTGGTGAATCTCACTTTTGAAGAATGTAAGGAAAATAGGTGTGAGCCTAAGAGGAGGTGGTAGGTGGTAATATATAAAAGGGGAGTGGGAAGAAAGCAACAGGATAACACACACAAAGATTATACACACACACACACACACACACACACGTTCTTTTATTCATTTAGTATTTCACTGACATTTGTACTTTAAAGGCACACACCTCATTACCACCACCATTATCACTCCCACACACCTTTATATAATGTGAAGTAGCCAAGTATCTCCTATTCAGCAAGAAACTTGTCCCTGGCCTTCTTTCATATTTTAATTTCTCAACACCTAACATAAAGCTGTGTCTCTCTCTTTACTATACTCCCACTCCATCAGGGAGGTCATTTAGTTTTGCAAGTTATGTGGCAACCTCACTAGTGTTGTTGCCTCCCGACAAAAAAAAAAAAAAAAAAAAAAAAATCACCAAATACATTCTGTAAAGTGGTTGGTGTTAGGGAAGGTATCTAGCCACAGAAGCCACGAGTTACAGCAAATACTGGAGCACCACACAGGACTTCTATCACATTAGATTCTGTTGGACCATCCAACCCATACCAGCATGGAAGTTGGATGTTAAATGATGAGAATTTATGCATTCAAACTTAGTATAAATTAATGTCTGCCGAAAGTAAAACAAATAATTCATATTTGTGAAAAAGTAAATGATTAAGGAAAATTGACAAAGGAAGATTTCTTACCTGAGTTACTTTGCTTGAATAGGTTATTTTCAGTTGCTAGCTGTATGTTCCGCTCTCTGAGGCCATCAACTGTCTTAGTCATTGCCTTCAACCGTTGCCGCAGTTTCTCATTCTCAGATTGCAACATCGTATTTTCAGCAAAGAAGTCATTCATTCCTTCCACGCCATCACTGTCAACTACACGTTTTCCCTGTGTTAAAATTAATAACATGCTTTAATATTTGAATTTGCCTACATATTTAAATCTTCACCATATTTTATAAGAAAATTTTCTATATACTTATATTTTGTGAGGGAACTGTTTAAATGTAATATGTATTTATGATGTTGAAGGAGACTAGAAATTGTTTTAAGCAGTTAACAGATGGATCAGCAAATTGAGTCTTTTTGATTTGTGGGATTTGAGCAGTGAATTGGGGCTGTGGTTATTTATTTTTTTTTTTTTCAATTTGCTGGTCCATCTGTTAACTGCTTAAAACAATTCCTAGTTTCCTTCAACATCATAAATACATATTACATTTAAACAGTTCCCTCACAAAATATAAAGGCTCAACAAGAGTCCAGAGTTATATATTGCTGGTACTGCCACATACATACACATCTCTGGAGATCAAACTTTGGAATTACTAGTGTCATTATATTGAACAACTTCCAGGGCCAATTTTTAACAAAGTATAAAGCAGGTTAAGTGAATAGGTAACACATAGCCAGTAAAAAGGTCAGAGCTCCATGTCTGGCAATTTCCAAGAATAAATATCTTTTTGTTTTAGCGTTACAGAGAATGATGCTGGGTGCTAACCTTTTCTTTACATCAGCTTGACCATATTGTTTAGACACAATACCAAGGGATTACAAACGAGAAAATCCAACAATCTCAGCAAACTTATTACATATAACTAAAGCCTAAATTATTAATTATTAATGTAATTAATAAGCCTAAATTAATGTTGATAAAAATCAATAGTAAAAAGAGAATTTAAAAATGCAGTGTCAAATGAACAAAAAGTGTTATCAAAATATAATAGCCCTTTAGCATTTAAACTGGCCATATCTGGCTGAAATATTCTACTGGTTTTATGTTCAAATTGGTCAGATTTGGCTTCTCACACCAAACCTGTGTCATTCTTAAAAATAACTGCATCATCGAAATCTTGAAGCTACATGATAATGCATGTTTAAATTCAAAACAATAGGAGTTAATAAGCATTACATTTGATAAAATAATCTGAATGGTAAAAGGTTAAAGACTATTGTAGAATACATTGAAAGAAAATAACACACACACACACAGAAAAAAAAAATACTAAAAGTTACAAATTCCTCCACATTTACAAGACTTATAGTAAAGAATCACAAAATGAAAACAGAGCAATCACAGATGCCATTTTTTTTTATCCAATAGAAAGAAATAACAGTGTACAAACAATGTATTGATCCAAGTATACTATGACAGTTATACCTGGGCCTTCAAGCTCTCCAAAACAGATCACAATAAACTACGAAAAGTACAGAACAGGGCATTATACATCATACATAGGCTGTGCACAAACCACACAATGGTGGTTTGTACTAAAATTTAAGATGTACTAAAAATTAAGATCACCTGAATATATAAAGGAGACAGGTTATTACTAGCACATGATTCAATCCCTACAGAAACTGTCAGTGCATGCAAACAAATAGAAAAATTTTTTAAGCACCAAACACCCATACATGTATACACACATAACACAACATTTTAAACACAATACACACACACATAGAAATAACTGCAACATCAGTAGCCTAACTGGCCTCTGACATGGTGCAAGGTTGCACACTACCAACAGTAAGTGAAGAACAGCAGCAACTGTTCCATTCTGTTCTGACTGTACCCGTCTTGCCCTTCTCTGCTGTGGCCACCACCAAAACCTGTGAGCATACAGGAACAAACTGACAAATCACAACCCTTGATTCAGTATTACATGTTTGAGTGTAGCCTTTGTAAAAAGGGAAACATGGAATAACTGTGGTGAAGAAAGACTTGTGAGTTAGGTCTCACTATTTGGCTAACTACTTGCATGCTATATGACTGTGATAAGGTTTGCTATGGGTTAACACAACAACATTAAAAGAAAATTTAATGAAAAGCATATACATACCGTTTTGTATTCTAACAATTCCTTCTGTAAAAGGTTGTTTTCAGCCCTTAATTGGGCTAACAATTTGCTGGCTTTATCCTGGTTTGCTACAACAACATTCCGGATATTTTTGGCCCTGTTAGCATATTTTAGTGTGTTTAATGTTTCCATAAAATCTCTATCAGATGGTGAAATGCAAGCAATCATGAGGGTTCGGCTGAAATGAAAATAGAGAAAATATAATCTAAGCTAAAATTTTTTTTAAAGGCACTCATGCCAGTGACATGTTAGAGACACCAAGTATACTCTGTGGAGAGGTTGGCAATAGGAAAGGCATCCAATCATAGAAACCAATCCAAAACAGATGGGACCCTGGTGCAGCTCTCTGATTTTCCATCTCCAGTCAAACTGTCTTGCCCATGCAAAACAGTTACTTTTAAATGATAATGACAATAACGACAACATGGATGACAATGATGACAACAAGGATGATGATGATGGTTTTTATTTCAAATACAAAACTGAAATTTCATAGACAGTTGAGTCAAGAGGGTTACTGTTTCAGCCCGAGTTGAAAAGGCTACTGTTTCAACCTATGCCAACTTCAATACAGTAGACTTGTGAACAAAAGCATTCCTGCCATAAACATTTTTTTTTTTTTTTTTTTTTTTTTTTTGCAGGCAATGAACTACATTGTCCAAGTGTCCTTTCTATTGTTAAGATTTAATATGTAATATTAGGAAGATTTGATTGTCATTTCTAATAGGTTCAAGCTACCAAATAGAAGGAACTTTGGTGGTTCAAAACCGGGTGCTGGGCATGGAAGATAAATCACTAGCAGCAGCAAACAGTATGGTCTTAGACTGCTTACATTAATCTGCCAAGATATAAATAGGTATCACAAATAGGCAATACTCATGGCTAAGCAGCAGGGGATTTAATTAACAAGTATTTGATGAGCTTTCAATGTTGAGCTAAAAGTCTATGTATCACATCACTGCAGTCCTGCATTAACTATCAATATCACTGGAAATGAATAGCTTTAAAACGCAATTGCTGAAAACTTAGAAGTTCCACTAGAAACCTAATTATGGAAATAAGTATATTTTAAAATGCTGAGGATGTACAACAGTGACTTACCTGTTACCTCCCAAAGAGTCTTGTAATAGTCGCGTTAATTTAGAATCACGGTAAGGAACGTGGCAACCTTTCTTTGTTTTGTCTCCAAGAGCAGATATCACATTTCCTAAAGCAAGCTGAATAATAATAATAATAATAATAATAATAATCCTTTCTACTGGAGGCACAAGGTCTCAAATTTGGGGGAAGGGATTAAGTCAATCACATCGACCTCAGTGCATAACTGGTACTTATTTAATCGGCCTCTAAAGGATGAAAGGCAAAGTCAACCTTGGCAGAATTTGAACTTAGAACGCAGCAACAGACAAAATACTACTAAGCATTTCACTCAACATGCTAACGATTCTGCCAGCTCGCCACCTTTAATAATAATAATAATAATAATATTAATAAGCACTAAGAAATTTGAGAGAAGGGATTTAGCCGATTACAGTGATCTTAATGCTTAACTGGTACTTTATTTTATTACCCTGGAAATATGAAAAAAACAAAGCTGAGTTTGTGAGGATTTGAACACAGAACATTAAGAACCAAAACAAATACCAACTCTAATAACTCTGCCAACCCACTACTCTAAGTTAAATAAATAAATTTTGTTTCTTACATAAACACGAGTATACACAGAGGTGGGGTATAATTCAATAAATCAACCTGCAGTACTTCTTTTATCAACATCTGGGAAGATGAAAAAGTCAATGCTGGTGCACTCCACCATACAAATGATGATAAAACAGTCATTACTCAAAATGATTTTACACAGGTTGTAAGTTGGAATCAATATTAATTTAAAACAAAGCAGCAAGCTGTCAGAATCATTAGCATGCTGGGCAAAATGCCTAGTGGCATTTCATCTGTCTTTAAACACTGAGTTCAAATTCCACCAAGGTTCACTTTGCCTTTTAGGGTTGATAAAATAAGTACTCTGGAATCGATGAATTCGACTTACCCACTCCCACAATATTGCTGGCCTTGTGATAAAATTTGAAACCAATATTAATTTCAAATAATTGTGAAAATTAAAACTTTTTTTTCGTACCTCCACTGACCAATTTTGGTTAAAGGAAGACAATGTCAGATTACGAACTACAAAACTATATAAAAAAAAATAATTCCCAATGGAGACAGCAAGTGTAACATGAATGATGGGAGATTAAATGCAAGAACTGTTATGACATGTCTGTTGACAAACACTCTTTAGAGCCTTTTTTTCAGATGCTGAAAACTGCAGTTCCCTTCTCTCGTGTTACCTCCTGCCTCTCCATGCATTCCCTCAGAGTTGGCAAGGCACATTGAAAGGTAGGTCTGTTGAGATTGTTGAGATGCTTGAATGGAGATGTTTAGCTGTGTGCTGCATTCAGGAAGTTAAGTGGAGGGGATTTTCAGCCAGGTTCCTCATAGACAAGAGGCATAGGTATAAACTCTTCTGGAGAGCCCAACTAATTAGGAAGAGAGTTAGATAGATGAGATGCCGTTTGGTTTTGTGCCAGGGCAAAACACCACTAATGCTATATTCCAAGTAAGGCAGCTACAGGAGAAGTACTTAGCTAGAAATAAACCTCTGTACTTGGCTTTTATTGACATGGAGAAAGCTTTCGACAGTGCCCCCCCCCCCGCTCCTTTACCTGGTGATCATTGTGGAAACTAGGGATAGAAGAGTGGCTGATGAGAGCTATACAAGCTATGTACAAGGATGCTATCAGTAAGGTGAAGGTTGGCAACGAGTATAGCAATGAATTCAGCATACAAGTAGGAGTCCACTACTAGTTCATCACAGTCCTCCAAGAAATAACAGAGGAATTTAAGTTGGGCTGCTCCTGGGAGCTTTTTTGTGACAATAACTTTGTTCTTATAGCTGAATCACTACCAAAACAAGAGAAAAAATTTCAGGAGTGGAAGCAAGGTCTAGAATCAAAGGGCCTCAGAGTTAATTTAACAAAAAAACCAAAGTCTTAGTAAGAAGGAAAGCTGACAAATCACAAATCCCCTCAGCTTGATATGTACAAAAGGCACAAGTAGAAATGCCATAAGGTGTACCAGGTGCAAGCTATGGACACATAAGAGGTGCAGCAGTATCAGAGGAAGGATAATAGGGAAAATAGTCTTTGTGTGTGGTAGATGCACAAGAACAGTAAACACTTGAAATATACAGAAAATAGACTCCATCAAATGCCAGGGGCAATACCTAGATGTAGTTGACGGCTTTTGTTATCTAGGTGTCCAAGTCAGCAGCAGAGGGAGATGCTCCGAGAGCTACTAGAATAAGAACAGGTTGGGCAGAATTCAGAAAGCTTCTACGTTTGTTGGCAACAAAGGACCTCTCCCTCAGAGTGAAAGGCAGATTGTATGATGCCTGTGTGCGAACAGCCATGCTACACAGCAGTGAAACATGGGCTGTGATGGCAGAGAACATGCAAAGGCTTGAAAGAAATGAATCTAGTGTGCTCCACTCGATGTGCAATGTCAGTGTGCCTGTACAACTGAGTGTTAATGTCTTGAGAGAAAAACTGGGCATGCAAAGCATCAAATGTAATGTGCAAGAGAGACATCTGTGCTGGTATGGTCATACGATGCACATGGACAAGGACAGCTGTGTAAAGAAGTGCCAATCTCTAACTGTGGAGGAAACCTGTGGAAGAGGAAGACCCAGGAAGACAAGGAATGAGGTGATGAAGCATGATTTTCGAATGTGGGGTCTCATGGAGATGATGGCAAGTGTTCATGATCTTTGGTGATTTGCTGTGCTAGAGAAGACACGTCAAGCCAAGGGAAATCATAGTTGTGGTCGATGCTGGTGACACATAAAAGGCACCCACTACATTCTTGGAGCAGTTGGCATTAAGAAGGGCATTCAGCAATAAAAACCAAGCCAAATTCAGACTGGAACATGGTACAGCTCTTCGGCTAACCAGTTCCTGTTGAGCTGTCTAATCCATGCCAGCATGGAATATGGACATTAAATGATTAATCCCAACTGTTAAAATTTCTAACATTTGATGAAATTTACATGTATTTTACAAAGCTACTAGTTTAATTGTTGGTTCACTAGACTGAATCAATAATTATTAAAGCAAGGATTTGTTAAAAGTATTTAACACCAAAACCTAAATTATACTTGGTGATTAAAATAATTCACAATCAAATTATCTTGTGAAATAAAAATTTTTCAATGAACAAATATAGCTTAAAATATATTTATCAGTTGCTTTCTCTTGATGATTGTCACAAACCTATACATTAGCCAGCTTAGGAATCAGCAAAAAAAAGCTAATGCTTCCTAATTTGACCTGCTCTACTACTTCACAGTAGGAAATTATTATCATCTGTAGCACCAACACAGAACTAAGTATTTAGCAGTTAAAAGTTAAGTATCTTAGCTACAGATAATACAATATCAACTATAAGGTGCAAAACACTAACCTTTACCAGCTTGTTTATAATTTATATTTTTGTGTGTGCCTTTTTTGAGTCCTATGATGAACATCGACATACAAATGAGGCTGTTTGTTTCCAGTCTTCTTTGAAAAAAGATGTCCAAGTATGGAGGAAAAAATCAACTTATTTGGAAACATGCAAGTGTTGGTGACAGGAAGAGCATCCAACCAAAAAAAAATCTGTTTCAACAAATTCCATCTGACCCATGGAAACATGAAAATGTGGGCATTATTTTCAGCTGAGTAGACTGGAACAACATGAAATGAAGTGTCTTATTCAAGGACACAAAACACTATCCAGTCCAAGAATCAAACCCACAACCCTATGATAGTGAGAACAATACTAACAACTAGACCATGCACCTTCACATAATGGACCATACAGAAAAGATAAGTTTGGACTGAGTTTATACAATTGTAGACCTATCCAATTCACATCAGTACTTGTGCCAAATTTCTGGCAAATAAGTCTTCTTGAATTCTTTACCAACTTTTATAAGTTGAGCCAGAGGTCAAAACACTAAAAACATCAAGTGTTCTTACCAAAATATTAACCCATTACCTATCAGTGATCTCATATGAGATCACTTAAAAATTACAAATTTCGTAATTATCTGTCAATATTTACACATATCTAACCTTTTTGCTATATCTACTAGGTATATTTCTCTGATATTCAAATGAGGTTTGCTAATTTTTCACCCAATATCTCACTTTTATTTAAAATGTTATTTTGAAATGTTATTTTGATCATTCCAGCGTGTCTCTAAGGCTGTTTTATGCTAGAAATCAAAGTTTCATAAAAAAATTCCAGTTAAAAGAATTATGGGAGGTAATGGGTTAAGAAAAAGAAATTGAGAAGTGTCAACCATTTTAATGAAACAAACTTATACTGACCAAACCACAGTTTATAGATATTCCTTCTTTTGCTCTGTCTCCCGTTGCTCCAGTACGTTTAAGTCTTTCTGATCCAGCAAGGTCAACAAAATGGAATTTGGCAGTCAGAGTTTCGAATGTAGGCTGAGAAGAGTCATCTTTGCCTTCTTCATCTAATATCTGCAACAAAATGATTAGATTAATATCAGAGTTGGACAAAATCAGATAATTGAGAGAGGTTATTCTTACTATTTTTTCTGAAGTTCAAATCCCACCAAAGAAAAATAACAAATAACAAAACCAAAAAAAAGGACGGGATGGGGGGCGTTGCAGAGAGGAAGTTTTCTTTTATTGAAGGAAATGTCTTTATTAGCTTAAATACTTGACAGAAATTCTTGCATACACCCAGGGCTGAATTAAAATCCATAGATATCCTCAGCACTTAAAAGATTTTGGTGACCCAATATATGTGTAATTCAAAATAATAGACGATAAAATAAATCTTATTTAAGTGGTGGGTCAAAAGGGGTAAGTGGGTTAAAATAAATAATTTCTGATTTCTTCTTGTTTTCCCCCATGTCTGTTTGAAACCATTGCATTGCAAGTATTGCATCGCCTTTGATAGTAAAAATTAGTCAGCATAGTTGATGTCAAAGTTGAGAGATTCTGAAAAATAGTAGTCAGGTGGCAGGTACTTCTATTTCAAAAAATTATCCCCTCACCTTTGTCCCTGTAGTAACTGAAGTTGCTAATAAAATATCTGGATACTTTTTGGCATTTAACAATAAATTCTTTTCTCTGTTGGATTCCAAATCAATTCTTTCCCTACGCTATTTGGTAATTTTCAAAAACAGTGAAGCGGGGCAAAATGAGTAACAACCAATTTCAATTTTTTCTTTATAACTATTTGAATGTCTATTATATCAAGAAGAGAACTGTTCCAACAGATTGTGAAAAAGCTATAGAGAATATTTTATGCTGAGTTTTTTTTTTTTTTTTATTCAGTTCTATTCATTTCAAACTGTGTGCCATTTTCCCATGATCCTTTCACTTGCCCTAGATATTTAAAATTTTTGTTGCATTTCTGATGTCTAAAGATGATTGTTGATGTGTACAAATGTACATATCAATGTAATTCTGGAGAAGTGAAGAAGAAAATTTACATTATTTTGTCATTCATTTTGCCCCACCTAAATTTGTTTACTGTATGTTCAAAGAGAACAGAGATAATTTTCTGAAATAGTGTTCTGAACATATTACAGAGTTTTAATGCATTTAGAGAAAGTTATTTGCTTAGCTGATATAGTTTTTGTAAGGTAGTGAACATTTATAATAAATATTTTTTTCTCCAAGTCAAAAAAAATGCAGTAAATATTACTCATTATACCCCACCCATCGCTACATTTGAAAAGTTTCCTACTTTTTTGTTCCACAAAGTCTTTGAGCAGATCCTCAAAATTAACCTTACATAACACATCTGCTTCTATACTTAGTAGAGATAAGACATCCTGAATATTATTTTAGCAAGTTTAATGGTTAATCCAGCTTAATGGTTAATCCAGTCCTGCATTGATCTGATATAGGTTAGATAATATCTAATTCAGTCTACTCTACAAGAGAACCTGAAATAAGTACTAGGAGCTCCTGGAGTTCAATTTCTTTGACACAATTTACATAATCAAATCAAAAATGGAATCAAAGAAATATTAAAACAGTATGTTATTGGTAATCCTATAAATGTAGTAAATTAAATTTCTGATCACTCCATTCATAAATACCTATTTTATTTCTGATTACACCATTCATAAATAGTAGTTGTGTCTTAAACAAACCCCACATACAGAGACAGCCAAATGATCTTTTGGCTACAGCTTCCAGTTACAATTTCATCTCTAGTCTAAGATACTCTGCCTTAAGGTTGAAAGCCTAAAACAGGCAGTGCCTACATGTCAAACAGATTGGTATTATCAAGGTTTCTCACTGAGCAAATTCAGTAACTGTACAGAAATCTCCATAGTGGGCTTATAAATACAAACTGTGGTCCTACTGATGAAAAATCCAAGCACAGTTACGATTATTCTAAAAGAATGAAAGAATGTTAATCCAGTCAAGATTCGTAACACAGAAAATAAATTTCATAAAATATTTGAACTTACAAATAGATTTAAAACTAAAAATAATTTTATCCAGTGCTACATTGTTCTGCTTTTCACTGCCTTAGTACCAATAATACCTAACAAGGCCACAAACGGTGGTGGTGGAGCATGACAGAGGAAAGAAATACAAAGCAGTTGAATTCATGACCTAAAGAGCTATAAAAACCTCAAAAGTATTTTCTTGAGCACCACTAATTAGAATAAAATATGAACGATCAAACTTTATAATTAAAAAGAAAATAATAATAATTAAAAAGAGAAAGCATATTACTTAATACTACTAGTGGTCTACGAGAGTTGTTATCAAATGGTGTTCTACTGTGCAAAACTTACTACGCTGGCATAAATATAAACAAACTTTGGGCTGTTTCTATACATAATATAACTTTAACCTGACTTAGGCTTTGTTTCTGAGAAAATATTGCAAAATTTGAACACAAATTACAACCACACTATATCACAATACTGCAAAAACAGAATTCCTGTAAAGAAAAGTTACCATCTTTGGTGAGTATGCAACTAGAATACATAGCCCTGGATACTACATACTTTGAATTCAGTTATCAGCATAACAGCTTGAAATTTACTTTGCCTCCTATACTACATATTACTATATTACATAATGATATAAGATACAATTGCACATTCATAAATTTTTTGTAGATAAATTGTTATTGACATTTTGGGGCCTGTCGTTATTGATAAAAGGGCTGAGGTATACACAAGGTATTTTGCCAAATCACTGTAGAAAGTACATAATATATTTTCTAACCAATCAAAACCTCTGCAATAAAGATACTGTGTCAGTTTTTGCATTTTTTGTTTTTTTAACTATTTGCTTATTTAGCTGGTTTCAAATACCTGTATAAACAGGTTTTTATCTTGTATAGGTACAGCAGAAGTACTACAGACCTTTAAGAAATAGAAAGACTAGCAGTGAATTTTGGATGAAGTATATCTTAAACTTAAGGAGACTTTTTCTTTCTTTTTTTTTCTTTTTTTTTTTTTTTTTTTTTTTTTTTTTTTTTTTTTTTAACAAGCTCACTGGCTAATTGTGACACCAATGCCTGTTCTGGCACTATTTTTTCTATGCATTGCTGGCAAGGAGTGGAGTTAATTCTAGTAGTCAATTCATTGATAAGACCAAAGAAAGTCAAAATAACATGATTTGGTGGTCTCAGCACTGGAAATGGTGGGGATTTATCTTTCTGCAAGCAATATATAAAAAAAAAAAAAGCTGTGCATTTTGCACCAAAAGCCAATATAAGAATCAATCTCATGGTATCTACCACAATATAGTTTGTTCTAACAGAACATCCACATTTATGTGGGGGGGAAATATTACCTTTTGGTATTGATACTGCCTCTGTCGCAATTAATTGGAGTTCTTATTTAGGCCCAGCTCTACCCCAATCTAGTAGCCGAGATCAAAGATATTCCAACTGTAGCCATCACCTCCCTCCCCAACAACAAATATTTTGGTCTACATTATCCTTTGCAGGATATCTATGTATTAGTTAATGTTTTGTTGTTTTTGTTTTTTAAAGCTGGTCAGTAGTAATTTGAGGGAGTTTGGCTGCTATTTCTAGCAGATCAAATGACCACATAGAAGCTCTGAAAATTCAAAGTAATAATAGTCAATATATTCTGTTTTGTAGTTGTTGCTGTTGTGATAATTCCAGTTCATGTTTGTTATATTATTCTAATCAATGTTTTTGGTTTCAGCCATTCTCACGTATAGCATTTTTATTGGTTTTGTTCACTTGCCATTAATAAAGATGTTTGGGACAGTAATCCTCCAAGTATTTTGTAGGTAACAACTCAATTTTTTTTTGTTTGCCCTTAACCACTTGCCTTGACAAAAGACCTCTGGAGATATGCTGTGACTGAGAAGACCTGTCAAATAAAGTAAGTTCTCAGCTGTAACCTACACCAGTGTCACATAACCAGCATACTCAAAAGTACCTTGGATCGTAGGGCGACATGCCATGTTTGAAGAGACCTATTGAATCAAGTACATCAAAATCAAATCGAATCACAATCAAATGGAAATTGTAGTTGTGATACCCGTGCCAGTGGCACGTAAAAAGCACTATCCAATCGTGGTCGATGTCAGCCCCCTCTGGCCCTTGTGCCGGTTGCACGTAAAAAAGCACCCACTACACTGAGTGGTTGGCATTAGGAAGGGCATCCAGCTGTAGAAACACTGCCACATCAGACTGGAGCCTGGTGCAGCCTCCTGGCTTCCCAGACCCCAGTCGAACCGTCGAACCATCCAACCTATGCTAGTTTCATAACTGGTTTGATTTTTTTATAGCCGCGTTTTGTTACCGTTTGTGTAACACTATTTTTATATGTTTCCTATTTGGAAACAGATAATATATTTTACTTATGAAGTAGGAAAATATATTGATAAACCTGTCACTTATAACTTTCTCATAAGTGTTATTATACCTAAATCCTGACTCCAGCTACATAAACGCCATAGCAAGAAGTATATACTCTGAAACGCTAACAACATTTTATGCGTGCATGTATATTGAAGATAAATAAATTCATGTTCTTTTAACCGTTATAAAAAAATACAGTTTCATAATTGTAGAAATAAATTTCATTAACTAGTTGAAGAACGTGAAAAAAGAGAAAGTAATTACTACATTAGTTTATTTATGTACATTTAGCATTTATAATACAATTGGAAAGTAAAGTCATTTTGTTGTAGAGAATTACGACTTAAAATTCACACTAGCTAATCCTTCATACTAACTACTAGAGTTCACAACAATTTAAATAAGTCTTGTTGGATTTTTATCATAGACATGGCATAAAAAATAGCCAATATCTCAATGAGTTTGTGTTGTGGAGTTTAGTAACATCCTACGAACACTAATTAATTTCCCCAAAATCAGGGTTTTTATAACTGCTCATACCTGAATTCTAAGAACCGTATTTCATGAAAGAATTCCCTTTGACGAAAGTTTAGAATTCAAATATGGGCAGTAATTTTAACCAATGGGATTACCAACAATTATGCTTGTTCGGGCAAACAGCCATTACATCATATTGCCGCCTTTTATGATTTGTTACACCAGCATGGAAAACGGACGTTAAATGATGATGAGATATAAAAAAAAAAGTAATTTTTGTTTTCATTTCTCCTTCCCCAATAATTAAGCCAATTAACCACTAATACAATCTGATGTTAGTGCAGTAGATATGGCTTCAATTACACAACTTTTACTAAAAGGTTTCCATAATGAAGCCACTTTTTATATAACACTAATTAAAACAGTCATTAAACTTTTTAAATGTCAAAAACTGAACTATGTTGCAAATAGCCAAATTGAACAGATGAATGGAGGTTTCTATATTGTTCTTCATGTTATTACCAAAACAGGTAACATTTAACAAATAATTTTAATAGTAGCAAGCAAATAAGCAATTACATTAAACATACAAAAAAGAAAAAATATTAAGGACCATTTATAGTAAAGAAAATCAAATAACACTTACTTCAGTAGTAATTCTATCTTGCTTGATGTGGAGAGAGAAAATAGCATGTGAACGAGAGGACTGAACATTCATCTTAGTACTAGCTGTAGCTCGGGAAAGTGCACCACCTTTTAAGAGCTGTAGAGTCTGTAATAATAATAGTAAAAAAAAAAAATTTTTTTAAATCAATAATTGTTTTCAGTATAGGCACAAGACATGAAATTTAGAGAAGAAAGGAGGAGGAGTCAGTTACATTGACTAGTACTTTATCAACCCTGGAAGACTGAAAGGTAAAGTTATCCTTTACAGGATTTGAATTCAGAACAAAGAGCAGTTATGAAAAATCAGAGTGAAGTTAAATCTTAATTGAATAAATAATTTTAAAGGTTTAGATATGGTAAAGCAGTTAGCTCAATGATATAACCCAAATATTACTAATTTTTGCTTTAACCATCTAGTAGTATACAAGTGAAATATGACTATGCTACTAACCCAAAATTGAGAGACACCAACTAAATGGTTAAAAAGAAAAAAATGCAACAATCTCATCTAGCTCTAATTCTTTTATTTATGTACGAAAACAGACATATATAGAGTTATTTAAATGGAAGATAAATATTTAAACATGAAAACAGGGACTTACAGCATTAAGAGAATCAACTGGCCGAGTGTTGACACCAACTACATAAATACCTCCAGATGCATCTTCATGGACCTTTATGTGGGATTTTTTATTCTGGAAAAAAAAAAAAAAAAAAAAAAAAAAAAAAAAAAAAGAGAGTTAACAGCCATTGAAAGCATTACATATTCATTAAGGAATATGCAAATGAAATAACAGAGATTGTCACAAATTTCAACAGAAGGTGACAAATTACACAAACGTGCTGAGAAGTTCAGTTTTTTGGGAAACTGAAGACAAAAGTTTGTTTCATTAATCAAGAAGTGCATTTAACTATTTCAGAGAAAATCTTACGTTTTATTTATCACAGAACTCTCAGCAGTACTAGACATTGGGGAATTCAAGCTCAATGGAGTAAGTAGAGCATTTTTAATTTCTGGAAAATGAAAAATTAAGAAAACTTACTCTTGAATCTAAATCTTTAGCTGGATCCAATAAGTCTAGAATTTCTTCATTATACAACTGGAAAAAGAAAAAAAAAACAGGTATTATGTAACTAGTGATTGACATTTGTGATATCTTTAAAGAAAAAAAAACCATTACAATATGCAGCCTTTTCTTATCATGTCATGAAGTATTAATGAAGTCCAATGTTAAGTTAGTTTCAGGATATTCATCTCCCAGGATAGGATACTAAGTCAAAGTAGATAAAGTGTTTGAGATGAAAGAAATACGATAGTAATGTATGCATGTAGAACTAGTTCTTAAAAAAATTGAAATACGAAATGAACGTTTAAATACTTTAAAAGGTACAAGACTATTGTCCTTCAGAATAACCTAGTGGTTACAAAATTAGACCTAGTTGTTAGAAATAAAGGTTTTAAGTTCAGTACAGGTCTAGTTCAGAAATATACCCTAGACACAAGTGGGAAAAATAATGATTGCTGGCACCAATTCTGAATAGGTGGTGAACTGAGATATACAAGATTAAATACACAATATAAAACATCAGATGTAGATTTGAACTCAGTATTTCATAAAGAATTTTAAAAACTTACCACATAACTACATCTAAGTTAACTGTGTAAAAGTTAAACTGCATGACAGAAGGACCACAGAATTCTACACCATAAGACCGAATACGAAACCATTACAAACATATAGTATATGCAAGAGTGTCTTAAAATAATCTGGAATAAACAACAGTAATCTTTTCTATTGCTTAGAAGAGAAATTATTTGAGCTAAGAGAACAGAAAGGAATGAAGTTACTTTCAGACAGGCTCATTGGTTTAAATGCTAGCAACAGAATGGACTCTGCTGCAGACACCCAATGGCCAAGGGATGAAGATATTACAAACAAGAGAAAACAAGAGTGTAAGTCTGATTTAAATATTATATTCAGAAGTAGGCAAATATATTCGGTTAACTACCTGACATTTCAGTATTTCGTTTATAATCTTATAAATCTATGTCCATCTCAGTCTAATAATTTATTACTGAAGTATATCAGGTTACTGGGATTATTTGGACACTTCAGTATTTCTTCAGCTTGAACCAGATAACAAATAACATCAGAAGGTTAAATTACACCTGGATTCAAATTATTGATATAAGATTATTTTTCAATCCATTTTTATAAATAGGGAAGATATTACGGAGAGCCTTTAGTAGACACAAAGATCAGCTATCATTCACACCACAACCCTACTCAAGCAGAGAGTACCTAATCCACAATTCTATCTCTCTTCGTTAGTCGACTTTTTCATTTCATATTGATTTCCATTACAAGAAGAAAACCTCGCTCCTTATGACAAACTGAAGTCATTATATACAAGAGAGACTTTACTTAGAAATAAGCAAATTTAAACAAGTCTTCTGCAGGGATACAATGATAAAGACACAACTGAAGTAAATACTAACAATATAAATATCATACAATTAACATTTTTTATATCACCCCACCTTTTTGTGTTTGCATGGGTTGGGTGGATCTCTCCATGTCTCACACATTTCGGGGTGAATTAAGTGTATTCATCATGCCATTAGCAATTGAGAGGCTCTTTGCTTCAGAACCAAAGAATATTCTCTACTCTGTATTGAGTTCTATTTGGAGTTATTGTTCTCTTAGTCAGGCTGCCTACAATGAGGTTTGCAAGTTCACATTTCCATTATATTTTGAATGGTTTTCATAGTTTTTATGGCTAAATGTTATTGCTTTGAACAACAGAAATAGTTTTAAAAAATCTGAAATGCCATTAATAGTGTACATAGAATTAATATATGATGCAGTGACACTACATACAATAGAGCTAGGGTTAAGTGGCTGCACTCCCTAATTATGGCCATCATCATCATCAACAGTTAATTGTTCAGCTAACGAATTCTAAGTCAATATTAATGTAGAGATTATAGATGATTAAGGTGACAGAGCACCAACAGCAAAACAATAGGTCATCAAGACACTTAGCCTCCAATGACAAAGTACACCCAATTATAAGTATGAACTCATTTACAGCTGCTCTGTAAATGTGACATGAGATTTGTTAGTTTCATTAGTTCAAGTACCAAATTCATTGTTCCCCACAGGAAAAGTTATCCTTGTGATAGATAAACAGATAGATATTCTATTACATTCTATTACAAGAGAGACTTACCTAACAAGCACAATTGGTTAAGAAGTCTGCTTCCCAACCATATTGCCTTGGGTTCAATCCTACTGCACAGTACCTTGAGCATGTATTTTCTACTATAACCCCAGGCCAACCAAAGTAGACAAACTGAAAAGCCCATCGTGTGTGTGTGTGTGTGTGTGTGTGTGTGTGTGTGTGTGTGTGTGTGACAACTGCTTCACAACCTCTGTTGGTTTGTTTACATCCCCAAAAACTTAATTCAGCAAAAGATACAATAGAATAAGTACCGGGTTAAGAAAAAAACGTATTGAGGTCAATTTGGTTGCAGCCCTGTGAGTGAAACAAACAAAAGATAAACACTCAGAAACTGGGGCCAGTAATCCCAACCCAGAGATGTAGGAAAGTCTGTAAAAAGGACAGGCAGGCAGACATATGTAACAGCAGTAAGAGGGAGAGTAAGTTATGTGAGAACATGAATCTAAATAAATTAAGGATGGATTCCTCCAGAAAAGAAATAAAAAGAAACAAAAGTTTAAAATGCTTATAAAATAATTCTATAGGAGGGGTGAATTCTGACATCTCAAGCCGGCTTTCATCTTACACTTCAATGACAGTAACTTATTTCAAAATTTAGGTTCTCTAAAAGTTGAAGTTTAACACTATGTCAACTCTAATGAAATAAGACTATTAGTCAAAAGCAATCCAGTTATGACCATTCCATCAGTGCATATCAGGGATTACATTGTTCATTGTATTCTTTAAAATGTTAATTCATGATTTTAAAGAGATTTGTTTCTATTTCTAGCAAATAAATTAACCACATAGAAGCAGACTACCTTCGTTTGTAAGTCGTGTCATTGGTCAACTCTAATTGAACAGACCTTTATCAAAGTGTCCCAACTGTAACCATATCTTTTAAGGGGAAAGTCAGACATTATCTCATTTGCCCTTTAACCTTTCAGCATTCAGATTATTCTGTCTAATGTAATGCTTATTTATTCAAATTGTTTTGAACTAATCATGTATTCACAGAACTTCAAGATTTCAATGGTGTAATTGTATATTTTTAGGACATTGTAGGGTAAATGTGAGAGGCTGGATCTGGCCAGTTTGAACATAAAACTGATAGAAATTTTTGTCAGACACAGCCAGTTTAAATGCTAAAGTGTTAAGATGGTCAGTACTAATACAAGGAAGATTTAGCTATTTTCAAAAGGTTGAAGGGACATAAAATGATGTCCCTCAGTAAGTTTAAGAGTACAGATAATGGTTGTTTTAACAATTCTGGTGTAGATGTTATACGAGTAACTGTGCCAGGGAAGTAAACAGTGTTGATGTAACAGTAGTTAGGTTAAGAATTTAAAACTAAAAATGTTGACACTTAGTAACACATCTAGTCTTATAAGCCATATAATTGATTAAATGTACAGAAAGTTAGATATAAAAATAAACCTTCATTGATCTTTCAAGATAAGTTTTGATGTATTCTAGAGTAGTTGGATTTTAACATAGCAACTAACTTTGACTCTTTGGTTTCTTCCAGTTTTCTACATAAATTCATAGCTTTGTTACATTTGTCCCATTGAAGATAAAATTTACAGATTTTCAGATTTCACTTTGGTGATAAATTTTCCTATAAAAATCATTTCATATTAGATTTTTTTCCTTTTGGCAAAAAAAAAAAAAAAAAAAA
>NC_068987.1:30262897-30263847 GCF_001194135.2 Octopus bimaculoides | reverse complement strand
AAAAAAAAAAAAAAAAAAAACGAGATGGTTTTTATAGATCTGAAACTAAAAATTTTTCTTTCCGCAAAATATGTAACACATTCCAATTTCTTTAAAGTTGGAAGCATTTGCAATTTATTTACTTATTTATTCAATTTATTTATTTTTTACAGAGGAGGAGGCTATATTAACTGCATTCCTGAACAATAACCTTGTTAATATCATGGCCTGAAAGAAGTTGAAGAGTTCCATTGAAAGAGTCACTGTATATGAAAATGAAGTATAAAAATGTCTGGTAATAGGTATCAATAAGAGAAATCAAATAATATTGATAGATTACGAGTGCATTATCAATAAGGAATTATCAGCCTTAATCCATCAAAAACCAGGGGATGATGAAGATGATGATGGACTGGACTGAAAACAATTTTGTTCGGTGGCATCAATCTATATTTCAGCAGCATTACAGGAGACTAATTTTGGACAATAAATCATTAACATACATGCAGTTACATTAATTTCTTTGCTATTTTACAACAATAGTTATTATACATAACAACAACGGCAGTGAGCTGGCAGAATCATTAGCACACTGAACAAAATGCTTAGCAGCATTTCTTCCAACTTTGTTCCGAGTTTAAATTCTGCCAAGGTCACATTTGCCTTTCATCCTTTTGGATTCAACAAATTATCAGTTGATCACTGGAGTCAATATAGTTGAATTTTTCCTTCTTTAGGTCTGTTGGTGCCTTTGAGCAGCACATCAGGCAGTCAGTGATCACCAATTATCTCCATCTCTGGCCAACCAGTATGCTTCTTCCTAGGTGATATTCAGTCTGCATAGGTACTACGCCATGCCTTCGGAGGTACTACGCCATGCCTTCGGAGGTACTACGCCATGCCTTCGGAGGTACTACGCCATGCCTTCGGAGGTACTACGCCATGCCTTCGGAGGTACTACGCCATGCCTT
>NC_068987.1:30261581-30262682 GCF_001194135.2 Octopus bimaculoides | reverse complement strand
CTTCGGAGGTACTACGCCATGCCTTCGGAGGTACTACGCCATGCCTTCGGAGGTACTACGCCATGCCTTCGGAGGTACTACGCCATGCCTTCGGAGGTACTACGCCATGCCTTTGGAGGTACTACGCCATGCCTTTGGAGGTACTACGCCATGCCTTTGGAGGTACTACGCCATGTCTTTGGAGGTACTACGCCATGTCTTTGAAGGTACTACGCCATGTCTTTGAAGGTACTACGCCATGTCTTTGAAGGTACTACGCCATGTCTTCCTTGGTCAGCCTCCTTTTCGCTTACCTTCCAATAGCATCCAGCCCATGGCTGATTTGGCGAGTATCTTCTCTGGTAGTAGGGTGTGTGTCCAGCCATTCTCATTCGTCATTCAGTTAGAACTGCATGCAGGGGCCTTATTCTTGTTGCTTGGAAAATGGCTTCATTTGTCAGTCTCAATAAGTGATTCTTGGGATCTTTCTGAGGTACCACTGATGAAATATGTCGAGTTGGTGGGCGACGATTTCTGCTGTCATCTTCCAGGTCTCAGCTGCATAGATCGCTATGGGCAGTATTGCTGTTTTATACAGACAAATCTTCAGCTCTATAGTTATGTTATTGCTACACCAAAGTGTTGTCAGTCTTCTAAATACTACTCCTGCCTTGCCAATTCTGTAGCTTACATCTGTCTCTGCATTGCCGTTGCTTGTCACTATGCTTCCCAGATAGGTGGAGCTTGTAACTTCTTCAACTGGTTCTTGTCCAACTTTCACTGGTGCACTTTCTACCCATTTCCCAACTTGCATTGAATGTCTCCATCCTGCAAAAATGCACGTTTCTGTGACTAAAGTAGAAAAAATTATTAATAATTGTCATTACCCAACACTATGCTGCCAGGCAATGATCTAGTCAACAAGTAATAGATCCTTCAGCAGAAATCTACAACATTCACATTGATATACTCAACAAGTTTTTTTTTTTTTTTCTTGAAACAAATTTTAATTCTATCTTTCACACATTCTCTCTCAAACAACCAGTCATTATAGTGAAAGTTGATTTTTTAAAATTCTGTGTTGCATTGTCTATATGTTGAAAGACATACAGAAACACACAC
>NC_068987.1:30245356-30260356 GCF_001194135.2 Octopus bimaculoides | reverse complement strand
ACGTGAGTGCGCGTGCATGTGGAGGAGGGGCCTTGTGGTAAGAAGTTTACTTCCCAATCACATGGCTTCAGGCTCAGTCCCACTGCATGACACCTTGGGCAAGTGTCTTCTACTACAGCCCTGGGCTAACCAAAGCCTTGTGAATGGGTTTGTTAGAGAAAAACTGATAACACCCTATTGTGTATATGTACATACATACATATGCATGTGCTTATGCTTCAGTACCCTCACCACCAGACAGCTGGTGTTGGTTTGTTTATGTCCTTATAAACTGAGCAGTTCATAAAAGAAACCAATATAATAAGCATTAAACTTTAAAAAAAAAAAAAAGTACTGGGATTGATTTGTTTGATTAAAACCCTTCAAGGCGATGCCCCAATATGGACACAGTTCAATGAATGACATAGATAAAAAGGCGTATATGTGTCCAATCCATGCCAGCATGGAAAACAGATGTTAAATGATGATGATATAAAAGAGTTTGTGTACAACAAATTCATGTCAGATAAAATGGCAATCGCACATCAGGAAATGAACACAGTGTACACTAATCCTAGTCTGATGTTTTTAGAAAATTCTTGACTTAAATTTTAGATGATTATATACATACAAGTATATAACATATTTGTCGCAAAAGAAAACAAATCCCATGACAGCAAAAACAAAATCTAGCTGATTTCTCTCAAGATATTTCTAACTGTCCTATATGCATAACAAATTTTGTAGATGCTGAGGGAGTTAAGAGGAAGTTAGAAATTCAAGGATAGTCTAATCACATGTCAGTGAATACTTGTTGACAGTAAGATGACATGAATTCCCAGGAAAAAAAAAAAAAGTAATAGTCGTCTTTCATTCTAAAAATGTACAAGAAACCACTTGTTATATATGAATAAATAAATTTTAAAAAAATAATAATATCATAGCCATCGTGATAAAACAAGAAAATGTTTAGATAAATACCAAGACTGCTAAGATAAATTTGATTCCTTAAAAAATATGACACAGAAGTACGTTTAGAATATGTTCAGTGTCACCATAGTAGGTAGGGAATTAATAAACCTTCCTTCTTAGGTTAGTATTCTAAAATAACAATGTCTAATTTTCCAGCTCAGCTTTAAGCATTTCCTGCCAATACTGACAGAATACTAGGATTTCAAGCGTGTATCTTTTATCTTTCACTTGTCTCAGTCATTTGACTGTGGCCACACTGGGGCACTGTCTTGACGGGGTTTTAGTCAAATCAATCTCAGGGCTTATTTTTTTAAGCCTAGTACTTATTCTATTAGTCTCAATTGCCAAACTGCTAAGTTACAGGTCGTAAACACCAACACTGGTTGTCAAACAAGGGTGGGATATAAACAGACACAAAAACACATACATACATACATACAAACTATGGGCATCTTTCAGTTTCTGTCTACCAAATCCACACACAGGCTTTGATCAGACCAAATCTATAGTAAAAGACTCTTGTCCAAGGTACCGTTCAGTAGGACTGAACACACAACCATGTGGTTGGGAAGCAAGCTTCTTAACAAACTGCTATGCCTGCACCTAGAGTAAAATTTTGTGCTTAATTGATATTAAATATTTATAGACTGATAAGTTGCAATGAGTAACATAATTTCATCACACTATTTGACATTCCAGGGTTAATATCAGTAATATTCTGGTTTCAATTCACTATACTATCTGCGAACATTGGCCTTATGTCTCTTGAAAGATCTCAGTTTTATTAGCATATTACTCTAACCAAAGGTTGGCATGTTTGTACAAAATTGGTTTGGTTCATGCTCTACGATGGATGCAACACCCGATATTTTGGGTGTTTTAGTAATTTTATTTCTGCTCAAAATTCTCTAAATCACATTTTCATGACATGTTCATTTTTCAAATGTAAACATTTCACACAAATTATCATTAATATCATTTTAATTTATAAGAATGAAGACTGGGGAAAGTAATGTAAACATGAGAATTCTTCTACTTCCTATGGCCACATCAATTTCAGCTATAGTCTGTGTATATCCTGGTCTCTAGTGTTTTTTTTTTGCTAAATTGCTGCATTTTACAAAGGTTCCTTCTTTCTTCATATACATGTTTTAGTCATTGGACTATAGTCAAACGGGGGCACCACTTTGAAGGGTTTAATCAAGCAAGTAGACCCCACTATCTTTTTTAAAGCTAGGTACTTTTTCTTTTGGCCACTTTTTTCTGAACTACCAAGTTATGGGGACAAACCAATGCCAGTTGTCAAACAGTGGTGGGGGACAAGCACACGCGCACATGCACACACACAAACAAAAACAAACACACACGAAGATGCAAACACACACACACATGGTGGGCTTTTTTTCAGTTTTCATCAACCAAATTCACTCACAAGGCTTCATTTAGCCTTGGGCTACAGTACAAAACACTGAACCTAGAACAATGTGGCTAAGAACCAAACTTCTTACCACACAACCATACCTGTGCTTATGATATTGAGATTTATTTATTTTATTTTGTTAACCTATCATGAGTGAACAGAAAAATATGGCTACCTGCTCAGAGATGAAAATGATAAAAATAACATGTCTAAGAAAAAGAACCAAATGCCCACAGGTGCAAGTGTGGCAAGAAACTTGCTTCCTAACTACATGGTTCTAGGTTCAGTCCTCTTTTGTGGCACCTAGGGCAAGTGCCTTCTATTATAGCCTCAGGCCTACCAAATGTGAGTGGATTTGGTAGACAGAAACTGAAAGGAACCTGTCGTGTGTGTGTGTGTGTGTGTTTCCTCCCACCCATCATTACTTATCAATGTTTGTGTTTACATTCCCATAACTTTGTGGTTCGGCAGGGAGACTGATAGAATAAGTACTAGGGCTTAAAAAGTAAGTCCTGAGGTCAAATTGTTTGACAAACCACTTCAAGGTGGTGCTCCAGCATGGCTGCAGTCAAATGACAAAGAAATAAAGGAAAAAGAGCCTGATGCGGCCTCATGGCTTGCCAGTCCCCAGTCAAACTGTCCAACCCATGACAGCATGGAAAACGGACATTAAACGATGATGATGATGATCTGTATATAGACATGGTACCATGTATTTTGATATTTGAAAAATGTTATCCCTTACCAATAAATACAACTCAAGTAAAGGTTTCTACAATATAAATATAAATAAAATACAATATAAATAAAGCTGTAAAATTGCTAACAGTTAAAACCAACTTGAAAATACATAAATACAGAATAGTATAAATATAAAATTGACAAAATTTTAAAACTGATTTCATAAAAACTGGTCAATTCTCTATTTATTCATCACCAATAACAGCAGTAGAGTTGAAGCACAATTTATCTGTTAACCTTTTGGAATACACCAGATTTTAATAGCAAAAGATATGAAGTATGTTACAAACAAAGAAACTTCATTCTTTTTCTAATGCAATTAGCAAGAATGAATATATTTTTGTAATGTAATCAATTCAATAATGTATTTAATTTAAAAGGTGAAAAATAGTTTCTCTTATTGTCAATTAAGTAATACATTACTCTCAACAACTAGTTAGATTAACACTGAAATAATATCTAAAAGCAATAGAATTTTCCAATTAAAACAGTAGTATTATGATGGGAATCAAGTTTTAATATAGCATCGTTTGTCGTTCATTACACTAGTGTACTGTCAAAAGTCTGCACTGCTATGTGAATGACAAAGACATTTAACTCTTTCATTACATTTCTGTTCAAATGTATTCAGTTTGGGTCAATTTTTAAAATAATGAAAAATTTACTAAAATAGCTCACTATGAAGTTGGTGTTTAGGACATAATATGAATTGTTGATGGAAGGTTTCCATTTAGATCATTTTAAAATTGAGAGTTTTAAGAACCTGTGATAGTATCAGGCAGGTTGGTATCAAAAGGGTTAACATTTAATGTTGTAACTCTTCAATTTAACAAAGCACAATCTACGATGTTATTCAGAAGAGTGAGAAATATATTTTTATATTTAAACAACAGATGAAGTACTTAAATGAATATAAAGGACTTCAAAAATTTATAAATACCAATCCGTAGAAGAAAATTCTCCACATTAGCTACACAAGAAGGCTTTCACTTCAAGTGACAAAAACAATTTTAGACTGATCTTCACTTTTGTTGTTCTTACATTTGCTGCCTCAGAAGATATTCTTATGGCTGCAACTATTTTTGAGACATAAAATGTATTTTGCTTTCATAGATCATGTTTTGCTTAATATCAATAATCTTAATCTGAACTTTCAAACAGAAATAGAGGAGTCATAAATTAAGGAATCCTATTAATTTTACTAAGGGGATTCTCAGTTATTTCATTTAGAAATTTTGAAACTTAATTATTATTAATCTTATTTTTTGCTTGTTTCAATTATTGGACTACAGCCATGCTGAGGCACTGCCTTGAAGGGTTTAGATGAACAAATTGATCCCAGAACTTGTTTTATTTCCAGCATGGTACTTATCTAAATTATGGAATAAGTTTAAAAAAAAAAAAAAAAGCTTACACTGGCTGCCAAAGGACACAAACCACACACAATAAGTTTCCACACAGTTTTCAAATACCAAATTCATTCACAAGGCTTTGGTTGGCTTGGGGCAATAGTAGAAAACTTGTATAAGGTGCCATGCAGTGTGACCGAATCAAAAGCCACATGATTGCAAAGAGGGGTTTCTTAATTAGACAGTCATGCCTATATGAGCCTTTAGTATATCTCAGGAAAGTTAACATTTATTGTAGTATCACTGCCAAAAATATTTATCCAGAGAATTCAACAAAAATTTCTCAAAGAGAAATGCAGGAATTTCATGTAAGTATTTTAAATTTCTATATTTGCCTCACAAAATAGATGTTTCATCAGTTTTTATCTGGTAAACTGTTTGCAAAGTTGCAGGTGATGTTGGACCCAACCAATGTTATAAAATAGCCAAAATTAATAATCCAATTTTTTAGGAAATTCTCCAGTCTGGTTCATGAAGAACAATTATGAATAAATGAAGAACAGAAGGAGCTGATAATGCAAGATCAACCATCAAATACAGAAAAATGTCAGAAAAGTTTTGCTTTTGACATATCTCAAGAAAACAGCAGTAACAAAAATAATTTTATTGCCAAGATTTATGATTAACTTTCTTTCAAAGTTTCATTCTTCAGCAAATATTGTAAGAGTTTTGTCTTCACTCAAAAACAGTCACTTTAGTGGTGTTCAACCTTTATGTTTATTCCAGTAATGATGTTATATATCTACCAAAACACAGAATTGATATTTTCTGCAAGTCAAGTTGTCTCAATAAACTTGACTTGTCTTAACACAAAAATAGTTTCAAACAAAACATTACGCATCAAAAATAGATTGGTATATAAAACTGCTTTCTGTAATGAAATTTAGAGAGGATATATCTGATTTCCACAGTAAAATGGTTAAGCTGATCTAAATCTCTTCGAGATATTAATGTCTGAAGTGGAATTCACTACAAAAGTTTTGATAGAACACAAGAAGAAATGGCTTAAGGAGGCTCTTTATTTATTCTGGGTTCATCAAAGCACATGAGTTGAAACAATGTATGTCAATAAATATCTTGTCAATTATATAGTACTCGCTGCCAACTGCAATAACCTGTTGTTCAATTGATATGTTATTTAGACCCCAAGAAGGCCTTGATCTAAGTCTTTGTCTTTTTTTTTTCCCCCTAGTGTACTCCCAAACAATAATGATCAAAGTGATGTGTGACCTGCAGGAGATTTGACTCTTACATCTAGTAGAATGAGAGAATAGCTCTCTCTCTCTTTCCATTAGGCCAACATAGCATGCTGTTTAGCCCCAGGTCACCGTGAATGGGCAGAACTATGATCAAAGGTATTCCAGCTGCGATCATCCCATTGTTTTGAGAGTATGGACTACATTATCAAATGTGCCATTTCCCTATTTAAAATAGCAAGATGTGAGATTTAAGGGAGATTTGACAGCTATATCTAGTAGGTCAAGCAGGTGGAGAGTATGTCTGCGAGTTGGAGTTCATAATGAGAGAGAGTGAGTGAGTGTAGTAGCAAGGGAGTAAAAACTATTGTCACTTGGTAAGACAACATACTAGCTATATAGATTGAATAAGAAAATTTATGTGGTTACACATTAGAAGTGGCAGCCAAGTTTTTCATATAACACCCTACTGATTTTTAAAAAAGGAAGGACACCGTGGACATGTGGTCCTAGATACATTATATCTAAAAAATAAAATAGAATAAACAGAGCTGGAACACCAAAATTATGTCTGCTGAATCAAAACTGACCATGAGCTAAATAAATTGTCTCATTAAAAACTGTTACAGTTGATGAATGTCTGAACTGGCAGAATCACTATTGTGCCAAACAAAATGTTTAGAGCAGCATTTTTTACTGGCTTTAAGTTCTAAGTTCTAATTTCATCAGGATGGATTTTGCTTTTCATCCTTTTGGAGTTGATAACATACCAGTCGAGCATTTGGGGATCAATGTAATCAACTAACTCTCTCAACCAAAATTTCAGGATTTGTGCTTATATTAAAAAAAGAATTCTTTTTGTATTCATAATCACACATTTTGCAAGGAATATTGTTGTTTAAACCCAATATAGTCCTGATGGGGCAGCCACTATCAAAAGTTATCTAGCTGTAAACATCAACTGTGATTTTGGAAGTCATTATGGTTCTTTTTTCTTTCTTTTTTTTTAGTATCTACAACTTCTTTTTAAGAGGAAGACTTTAGTTGCTATTCCTAGCAAGTTGAATGACTACATACAGACTGTCATTGGAGTTTGTCTGAATTCTATAAATTATCATCATCAAGACAAGCAAACTGACAATCATGAGAACATTGGAAATAATGCCTTGTGGCATTTATTCCAGCTCTTTACATTCCAAGTTCAAATCTCACCAAAGTCAGTGTTGCCTTTCATCCCTCTGGGGTTGATAAAATAAAGTATCAATTAACTACTAGGATCATTGATACTGACTTACTCCCTCTTTTGAAAATTGCTGGCCATATGCCTAAATCAGAAACCATTCTCATTAATATTATTATTAAGGTGGTAGAATCATTAGTAGATTTGACTAAATTCTTTGTAGTATTTCTTCTGGCATTACATCCAAAGTTCAAATGCCACTAAGGCTGACTTTACCTTTTATACTTTCGGGATTGATAAATTAAGTACCAGTGAAACACTAGGGTTGATGTAATTGACTAGTGTCCTCCTTCAAAATTTCAGGCCTTGTGCCTTTAGTAAAAAAGATTATTATTATTATTATTATGAGGGTAAATGGCCTAGTGGTTAGGGCATTGTACTCACAATCTAGTAATCATGATTTCAATTCCTAGACTGAGTGGTGCGTTGTGTTCTTGGGCAAAACACTTCATCTCGTACATTGCTCTCCGATCATTTTGACACCTGACGCATGGCACACCGTGCACATGTTCAAGGCCACATTGATTTGATGGAGAGAGTGAGTTAATGTGCAGAACAAACATTTGATCCCTATAAACAAATCATTTGTGCAGGTCGTTCGGCAAAAACTAAACACACACAGGTCATCTTTGACAGGAGGGTCCATTATTATTACAATTAAAGCTTGAGTTACAAAAGAAAAAAAAATTTCCCTGCGTTGAATGAAATACCAGCATGAATTAATGAAAAATTCCATCATTATACAGTATTATTAGAAATACCACCACAGACTTGAGAATTATCAAACTAGTTTCTCCACACCAGTTTAGAAACCTCCTTGCTGAATACAAGATGAAAGGAGACAACATTATAGCATCTTTTATTTTATTAAATTATTTTTTCTGGGTTACACACGTGAAGCAAAATAATTTCCTGTAAGTCAGCATATATATTATCTTTCATCCACTGCTACAATAACAAAACCTGTTAGACAACAAAAGTGAATTCATCTAAATTCCTCTAACAGTTGGGTTATGCTTAGTGGTTTCTCTGATTATGTTCACCCCGCCATTCCAAAAGAAGTTATATAAGTTATATACTGAACCTGAAAGCATGAGGTTGGGAAGCAAACTTCTTAACACACAGCCATACCTGCACTTTATAATGTGGATCATCCTAGTCTGAATGCACATGCATTTCATATATGAAAGGCTTTTAGCTTCCATCAACCAAATTTCACACACAAGGCACTGATCAACCCATGGCTATAGTGGAAGAAACCAGACAGTAGCATTCAAACAGTGAAAACAAACTCTTAGCCATATGGTTCCACTGTGTGCATATGCGTCTCTCCTCGGTTAAACTTATAAACTATTTTATCTTTTACTTGTTCCAGTCATTTAACTGCAGTCAAGCTGGGGCACAAACATACATAAGACACACACACACACAATGAGCTTCTTTCAGTTTCCATCTACCAGATCCACTCACAAGGCTTTGGTCAGTCTAAGCGTAGAGTAGAAGATACTTGCTCAAGGTGGCATACAGTGGGACTGAACCCAGAACTATATGGTGGGAAAGCAAACTTCTTACCATGCAGTCACACTTGCATCTACATTCAAGTTACAACACAAATATTTAATAAAAAACCTTAACCCTTTTAATACCAACCCTGTTGAAACTACCTATACTATAAAGTTCATAATCAAATTACAACTTCTACCAAAATTTCATTTCATTGTAACATTTAAGATTCTAGTTGGTCAATAGCATAATAGATAAGGCTACAGCTATTTTACTAAACCTTAAAGTCTTGAATGCATTGAAACTTAATTAAATAACATAGGTAGTCTGTTAAAAATACAATCACAAAAGGGTTAAAATCTGCATGGGAGCAATTTGAAAAACAAACAAAAAAAATCAATATAAGTACCACCAATGAGAGCAATATAAGAGGTGTTAAGGAACAAACAAAAGAACATTGGTGAGCATCATTAATGACGCAGATATGAGGGGTGCAAGGGAATAGAAACAAAGGACTAAATCATAGTATTTAGTTTTGTCTCCTGTATAAAGATCTCAAATTCCAACCAGATCAGCATAACTGTTCATATATTCCAGATCGATAAAATAAGTATCAGTTATTTATTGAGATCAATGTGACTACATCTTACAAAATTTGGTTCTTGTTTAGTTCCTGGTCGGTCTTGATTAAACAAACCTATGATCAAAGTGTTCCACCTGTCACTATTCCTTCTGTTTTTCCCCCCCGCAAGTAGAGTATTTAAACTACATCATCCAAAGTGTCCTTCATTTAAAACAGTATAGTGTTAGATGGTAATTCAGAGGACATCCATTTGCTATTTCAAGCAGATCAAGTCACAATGTACAGGTCTCTTCTGTGTGCCAATGTGAGAAACCTTGACTATCATTATTAACATAGTATTTATTGATATAATTATATAGTTGTATTTTGTTTCATCATAGAGGAAGAGAAGCTCACATAGATCACCATCTTTAATATTGTGGAGGGAGGGAAGAAAGGATGATTTATATCATTGCAATAATGAGTAACAAACATTTCAAAGTTACCTAACTACAAACTAGAGAGCTGGCACAAATATGGGCAAAAGAGTAGAGAACTCCTCTGAAAGTATGTTACCTAAGGGCCAGGTGGTAGTTTTAAATTGGGTGATGGGTTAACTGTTTTTTTTTTTTCTTTAAACCAGTGAGATTATATTTCCCTCTACAGTTACAGACTAAGATGACCCACATTATAAAGCACATTAAACATATCAAGATAAGGCTCCGACATCTAAATCACACATGACAGAATGATTAAAAACCAAATGCATTCAAAAGAACCAACTGCTCATTATGATCTGTATGAAATATATACTCTTCAACAAAAGTCCTACTCAAAGATATTAGATAAAATTGGTATAATTTCTATAGTCATGAAACTTCATAAAATAATAACCAAATTCAAGACGAACTCCTAAACTAAGACTAGAGAACAACCTCATTTTACATAATTTAACCACTGGCTAGTCATTGGTCAAGTGGTGGATTTCACACAAATGACCACATGTTTCATACAGTTTCACTGAATGCCTCAAATTTCTAACATTTAATCAGTTTTTCACTTTCATACTCTTCTTTTTCTTCGTCTTCATCCAAATATTTCCCTCCCCTCAGCCCACCCTGTCAGTTACATTGCCCTGAACAGATGGAGACAATGTAGTGAGAATTTCCCTACATTTGTCAGTGTCAGTGCTACAATAAAATATACCCAGTACACAGTAAAGTTGTTGGTAAACACTGGAGACACAGAGTCAGGAGAACCCTTCACTTATTAAGGACATGACAACCTCTAGGGGTCCTAATGTGACATTAAAGTGGTTGGTATTAGGAAGAGCATCCAGCAGTAGATACCATGCCAAAATGAAATATACAAGTAATTCTTAGATCATACATAAAGGAGCAGTAACTCCAAATAAGAACTGACTTGACCCAGGATGACCAGTCCAACCCATGTCAACATGGGAAGTGAAAATAAACTGAGATGATGATGATGATACTGATAAGGATGATTCTGTTTGTATCTTTACTGCATAATAAAAGTTACAACCTTAGTGTTAGTAAAGGGATTTAATCCTCTGCCATTCTTTGTTGGAACAACTGTTTAATATAATTGGGTGCCCTTCCTACTGGTAATCACTTAACCCAAAAGTAGAAGTGGAACATATTGTCAATCAGGAAAACAGGAGTCAGCAGAGTTATGTGCTAACAAGAGCGCAATATAATGGCTTTAGTAAGGTCCCAATTCATGATCATGTGGTTAGAAAACCAGTTAAGAGTCCGTATTTATTTTGCAAAAATAATGAATGTCACAATGGCTGACTGAAGATCTAAAGCTTCAGGCAGTGAGCTGGCAGTAACGCTAGCACGCCAGGCGAAATGCTTAGCAGTATTTCGTCTGCTGTTACATTCTGAATTCAAATTCCGCCAAGGTCAATTTTGTCTTTCATCCTTTAGGGGTCGATAAACTAAGTACCAGTTACACACTGGAGTCGATGTAATCGACTTAATACCTTTGTCTGTCTTTGTTTGTCCCCTCTATGTTTAGCCCCTTATGGGCAATAAAGAAATAAGATTATTATTATCATTATTATTAGGGCGGCGAGTTGGCAGAATCATCAGCATGCCAGGCAAAATACTTAGCAGTATTTCCTGTATTCTGAGTTCAAATTCTGCCAAGGTCGATTTTGCCTGTCATCCTGTTGGGGGTCAATAAAATAAGTATCAGTTGAGTACCCACCAAATTTCAAGCCTTGTGCCTATAGTAGAAAGGATTATCATCATTACTGTAGTCAAATGATAGAAATGGTTCAGCACCTTGTGGGATTTAGCTATATCATTTTATATTCAAAATTTAAATCCCACCACAATCTACTTTTTATCTTTCAAGGGAAGCGACTAAATGAAGTCTTAGGCATGAATTGATGCCAACTCAAATGACACTGTCTCCAGATTTGTGACCCCAATATTATCAGGTTGAAGGGATTAATCGAGACAATACAACACCAGACGAAATGCACTGCAGTATTTTATTTCATTCTACTTGGGTCTAGTTCAAAACCTACAGAGACTAATTTATATCAATTAGTACCAGAAGTAAAACAATAAAATCTGCTAAAACCAGGGCGGTGAGCTGGCAGAAACGTTAGCACACTGGGCAAAATGCTTAGCGGTATTTCGTATGTCTTTACGATCTGAGTTCAAATTCCGCCAAGGTCGATTTTACCTTTCATTCTTTTGAGGTCAATAAATTAAGTACCAGTTGTGTACTGGGGTCGTTCTAATTGACTGCCCGCCCCAATAAAAAATTCAGGCCTTGTGCCTACAGTAGAAAAGAATCTGATAAAACCTACGAATGATCTGTTCTGTGTCAGTAAAATTGTACAAAACATCACAAAGAATTTATTCTAGTTTGAACATTTTGTAATATCAGGAATATACTAAGATCCACTTAGTGCAATTCAATAAATACTGTCCAACTTAGGTAACTCTCAGACAGGTTTCAGTGAATAGTTGAATCAAAATATGGTCTGCTCCAGGGGTTCTCAAACATTTTTTTTTCCAGGGTCTCCATTTTTCACATCTGGCAATGTTGGAGAAAACACTGTAAAATGGGTGGATGCCATCAAACAGACATTTTATGGATATCAAGACTAATGTATGATTTGTTAACTATATTTGGAAATCAAGATTTCCACAAAAAATATTTAAGTGCATGTGTGTGTGTGTGTATGTATATATACACACATACACACGCACACTATTTACTAAATTAGAGAGTGTATCATTGATAAGTTGTTGCATGTGAATACTTCAAAATTACATGCTATTACAAATCTTACATACCTCTGTAATTTCTCTTGCATATCCTGGTTTAAGAAATGTACATTAAAGACAATAGACTGCCTAAGTAAACAGAAACAGTGGAGGATTTTTTCATCATGTTTATTTTGTAGGCTGGTAAACACATGGAAAATATTGCACCCTAAAGTTTCCCAAGTGAAACTATTTACTAAATACATATACAAGCACACAGTAGCAAATTTGCAAATTAATTCTCTCTGCTCAACACTGGGAAAGCTACAAAAAGTATATACTTTGCAAATATCTTTGAAGTTAATTTTAATCATGTATTATTAAGAACCTCTTATAAAAGAAATAATGAATCTTAAAACAAAAATGAAACAAGTTATTTCTTGAATGAGTTTACACTTATTACCACAACACTTTTCAAGTAGCCAATACTAGACATACACAATGATTCATTTTCACTAGACAGCTGTGAATCAGTAACATGTCTCAGAACAGAACTAGAGAAATAAAGAAATGAATCATCACACTGAATGATATGAATATTTCTAAAAGTGTTAAATTGTAAATTACTGTATGATGAAACACAAAGCCTGTTAGTCTTCCAGATTGTAGATTGCGACAGATGTAAGTAGATAAAAAAGACAGAACAATTATTTTCTCCTCTCCAAAATAAATACCCAAACAAATTATTCCAACTTTGACATCAACAGAATTACTGTTACTTATTTTATAGACCCTCTGAAAATGAAAATGTTCATCTCAGCAAATATCTAAACTCCAGTCCATGATACAAAAGATTATGCTATCATTCTCAACATTTCAACACGTTTCCCATACTGTTATGGGTTAGACAAAGCCCTTACACAACGTACTGCTCCTAGTTGTAGTTTCTGATTTTTTTTCTGTGCCAGCACCCTTGCCACTTCTTTTTTGATGCATTATTCTCCCTCCAATACATTTCATCAATATTGCAACATTTTTATTCACCCAAACACTCCATAGTCCATGCCTGTGCAGTTATCTCTCAAACCATACATTCACTGATGTAATACTCAACTGTTCACTTGGCTTACTTAATGCTGCTCCTGTCAAGTAAATTTAATGTTATACACCCAATAGAACAAACTCTCTTCCTTCTTCTGTAGCTTCCATGCAACATCCACATTCAATGTTCCCAGCTATCATACTATGCAGTATAAATTCCTTACACACAGTCTATATAGCTGACCTTTCACATAGAGACAGCAATCTTTATTTCTAATGGAGGCAGCCATTTCATGCATTCCATCCACCTCATCAACTGTTTTTGAATTTAAAGTATTCAGTTTGATGTTCCTATCTGTGTTAAATATTCACAGCTTTAGTAGCTGGAAGAACTTGTAGTTCAAGTATAAGGCTCTATGTACATTCAGACTTTTTTAAAAATGAGAAACAGTTAAAGTTGATTGACTTTCACCACCTTTCCAATGCCAAACTTGAAGGGTTTAAAACTAAAATAAGGAGTAAAAGACTAATAATTTTGGGCACGCTGTTTAGCAATCTAGTGTTCATCAATTTACCTAATTCCTAAGAAGTAGTCATTTTTTAAAATATTAAACAGCAATTATGAAAATATTAAAATGTTATTGTTTTGTAAAAAAAATTGAAGTATGTTCTTGAACAACTCATTATTACAATTGACACATTGGCTTTCATATGAAGTCTTAATTTTGAAACAAAGCCAAAAATTCTAAGTGAAGAACACAAGTGATTACATTGATATCAGGATTTAACTGGCACTTATTTTATTGCCCCCACCCCAACTGGAGAGAGATTAATTCACAATGAAAAGGAAATACAACTAAATATTGCAAAACATCCATCACATGCCATCAACTGTGCATAAACTATTAAGGTCCATAGTCACATATTTAGGTGCAAAGCATAATAAATTTATTTTTAAACTTGGGGATGGTCATTTTTTTTTTTTGCCAATTAAACACACACATTCATATTATTTGTAGTAGATATGCCTGTCAACGTTCTTTCATCGCACACTCTGTAACCTCATCAGTGACACCGTCCCAGGTATCTCCTCTTGTCCTTATTCCATTGTCCTGTGGTAATTATCTATCTGTGCATGCACTTATATGTGTATGTGTTTAGTGAGTGTGTCTTGTGTGCACGTGTAAAGGTTATAATAAATTTAATGAAGCCTAGCGCAAAGGGTTGTTTTTTAAAAGCTGATCTGGGTCTAAACAATATATCAAAAACATTAGACATGAAAATAAAATTAGTCCTTACCTCCATGAACTGAACAGAAACTTTAAATGTAGGTGGAGGTTGGTTATTCTCCATAGCTTCTTTCTTGCGTTTGTCAATGCCACTAAATAGATGTCCAATAGCTCGAGGTATTATGCCAATATCTTCTAGTGGGACATCCACATCAAATCCACTCCCCATTGTATATGTCTTGCCAGAACCAGTCTGAAAAATATTGTTTGTTGTTTATAAATTTTTTTTAGAAAATCTCAAACTTTAAAAGAACAGCTTTAAAATTAAGACATCAATACATTGAATTGTTTAATTTCATTACAGACACACACACACATATATATATATATATATATATATATATATATATACATACACACACACACATATATATATATATATATATATATATATATA
>NC_068987.1:30239362-30245340 GCF_001194135.2 Octopus bimaculoides | reverse complement strand
ATACACACACACACATATATATATATATATATATATATATATATACATACACACACACATATACACGCACACATAAATAAATAAATATATATATACATACATATATACTCCCCACTACATACACATGCAGTTATGGTGTGAGAGGAATCTCAACTCTTGATGGCATCATAGGGGCACCATTGTGATAGACAGTAATATCCTGGGAATTTAAAACCTGGTAGAACCCATTCCTCTCTAGGTTTGGAAACAGCTATTTCTTTGTTCAAAGAGAAAGTGTATGTCTGAGACAGACAGACAGACAAAGAGGAATCAATTCCAGTACTTGAGTGGTATTTTATTGACTCCAAAAGGACAAATGTCAAAATTGAACATGGCAGTATTTGAGCTCTGAACTAAGAGAGCCAGAACAAATACAAAGCATTCCACCCAATGCTCTAATGATTGCTAATTGGCCCCTACAATTCATTTGTTTATAGGTCTCTTTTTCCCAAGCTAGCAAGGATTAAATGAATATAATTACTGAGACATTGTCTTTCGACCAGCTGCCCTTCCTGTCGTAACCCTTATCTGTTTTTCAAGTAAAGAATTCTTTTATTCTGCACATCTTGGAAGGAGCAAAGCCAGTAAATGCTTTGTTGACAAAGGAAACGGCAATAATGCCCCCACTTATAACTCAGCAAGTTTTGGAGAAACACAAATACATGTGTACATTGCCAGTACCGCCTGACTGGCCTTCATAGGATTTTTGAGCAATATCATTGCCAGTGCCCCTGGACTGGTTCTTGTGCGGGTGGCACATAAAATACACCATTTCGAGTGTGGCCATTGCCAGTACCGCCTGACTGGCCTTTATGTGGGTGACACGTAAAAGCACCCACTACATTCTGAGTGGTTGACGTTAGGAAGGGCATCCAGCTGTAGAAACTCTGCCAAATCAGATTGGAGCCTAGTGTTGCCATCAAGTTTCACCAGTCCTCAGTCAAATCATCCAACCCATGCTAGCATGGAAAGTGGATGTTAAACGATGATGATGATGATGACACGCACATACTCACACACACAAAGGGCTTCTTTCAATCTCTCAACCAATTTTACTTACAAGGCTTTAGCCAATCAGGGATTTTAGAAGAAAACCTTTGCTCAATGTGTCATGCAGTGAGACTGAATCCAAAAGTAGGTGTTTGCAGAGCACTTTTCTTTATAATACAAACTTGCTTGGACCTTTAACCATGCCCGCACCTATACACATATATAAACATGCATGCATATGTACACAGAAATACATATTATTATTATTACTGTCATTAAGACAGCAAGTTGGCAAAACCATTAGCATGCCTGACAAAATGCTTAGTGACATTTCACCTATCTTTACGTTCCAAGTTCAAATTCCAACAAGGACGTCTTTGCTTTTTGTCCTTTTGGGTCAATAAAATAATTACCAGTTGAGCATTGGAGTCGAAATTTCTGGCCTTGTGCCAAAACTTGAAACCATTATTATTATTATTGTCATAGATAACTGCTGCCACATTACTTCAAGTTTAGTTCCAAAGAAATATTCAGCTACTTTATCAACAAACGGTTATCACAAAAAACCCCCCAAAAAACCCATCTTTACAGCATGAAATTTATGACATGTTAACACAATATAAGATTTATATATAGTTATTTGATTACATAATACTTCCTAACTCCCTCACACTACTACTTGTAAATAACAAGGGTGCATGTGTGCATTATAACTTGGACTGTGGCCATGCTGGGGCACACCCTTCAAAGTTTCAGTAGATTATCAACACCAGCCATCATCATTTAACATCTATTTTCCATTTGCATGCGTTGGACAGTTTGATAAGAGCTGGCAAATCAGAAGGCTGCACCAAGCTCTGTTGTCTGCTTTGGCATGGTTTCTACAAATGGATGCCATTCCTAATGCCAACCATTTTTTATAAGGTACTAGCAGCTGTAATGAGGTCACCAAATAACTTACAGAACAAGAACGCCTCAACTTGGTTGGGGAAGAAATATTGAGAGAGAAGAAAAAAAAAGGGCATCTTACATTAGAGGAGAAACATGGCTGAAAGCAAAGTCAACCAGACATATATGGATACAACCTGACAAATAAGATACCACTGGATTTTTATTCACATTGATTCCGCCACCACCATCACCTTGCATTAATTGCACAGATATCCACCTTTCATACAGTTTCTATCTATCGTACATTTAAACTCACAATACTTTGGCTAACCTGAGGCTATGATAAAAAAAACACTTTCTCAAGGTGCCACAAAGTGGCATCAAACCCAGTTCCACATAATTACGAAGTGAATTTTTTTCAACACACAGCAATGCCTGCTTCCATATACTTTATTAAAACAAATGAATCAACTGTAATTATGGTAGATATAAATCTATGCAATGACATGACAAATTAATGCCATTATGTTCAGTATTTTAAAAGGTTAAAAATTTAAACTTAACCTAAGCTGGTTACTTCGTAAACTGATAGATATATGCCATTTATTAAATTAGTCATAACGACTCTGAAATATTCATTTAACTAATTACATTTAAGAGGATTAATAGTGAAACTTTCAATTAATTCCTCTACTCTTGAAACTGATTCAATTTTGTTTAAAATGAGAGAACTCTTCAATCATATAGGAGATATGCGCAATGACAAGCATACTACACTCACTCACACGTGCTTGCATGCAAAAGAGCACTTACAGACATACTTGCACACAAAGAGTATGTGCTTGCAGACAAACCACATGCATACAATTACTTGCACACCATACACATGCATGTATGCAATGAATCACAGATAAAACAGAAAGCCCACAGACATTAATGCAATCATAGTTATATAATTAACAAGCGCAAATCCTGGCAACATGGTTTCAGGTTGACTCCACTGAGTGGCACATCATGTAAATGTCTTCACCAAAGACTTGGAACAACCTAAGAATTATGAGATTTGAAAGACAGAAACAGTGGAAGTTCAGAGGTACCATTTGTAAGCTTAATCTTATCAACACTAGCTTTGGGGTCTTTAGCAGAAAGCACTCTGCTGCAGAGATTCATCCCAAGTCTCCATATTCAAGATAACTTTCTCCCTTCCACCTATTAACCTTGTTGAAGGCTCCAAAAATATCATGGGTGCTGTCCTCCCTCCTCTGATTAAGATATTTAAAAGTGAAGACGCAACAGTTACTTTAATATGTAGCCGATACTTATTGGGCCTCCTCAGAGACTGAAGATGTTTGTACATTTAAGTAGAATTGTAGTCTACAACTACACAAGTCACACCTAAACAAAAGTACGGTCTATAACCACATGAAATACATTATAAAGTAGAAATGTAGTCCAAGTGTTATCTACAGCTATACAAGTTGTAGTTCTGCTCTCACATTTGAGATGGTGTTGCTGCAAACCTGTACATTCTAAACCTGACTGATTATACAGTACTCCGCAACATGCTCCAGCATTGGACCCACAGATACACGGTCTCACCTCCCTGTGTTTTCTACCACTACTATAATGGTGTCTGCTCCTCGTAGCTGATTAGGCTCATGCCATTCAAGTACTCACAACCTGCTTATCTTTCTTCTACCTACTTTTGTTGTGTCCAATTACCTCAGGTTCCACACTAATCACTACACACACATTTCTGCCTTCAGCCTTCTTGAACTCTTTTCTTGCTCATGTCTTTTCTGTAGGTGTTGATTACCAATGGTTCAACAGAAACTTTAATGGCATCAATCTCACCAATCTCAAATGGCCGACAGTCCTCCTCCCTCCAGACCAAGAAAAAGAAAATCCTACACTGCAGTGACACAGTAAATATGACTATTTGCTTCCATATAGGAACCTAATGAATGAATTAAGATGACAGGCAAACAAAATACCTGTTGTACTTAGTTACCTTCCTTTAGTTCAGAGCTCAGCTCCTGCTGGGTGTTGCCTCTGCTTTTCATACTCAGGGAATTGATAAAATACCAGTATTTTATGTCATTCTCCTCAAAATATGCAGTTTTGTACCAATGATAAAAAAGAAATAGTTATTTTTATACATTTTGACATGAGATAATCTTGTCAGGACTAGCTAACTTGCATTGTTTTGGTATTGAAAATCAGTTGTGTATTGGGAAACAGGAAGATGGTAATTGACTTAACCTTCAGTCATAATATCCCATATAAATTTGTGGCTTTATAATTTGTTATGTGTCATTATCATAAAGGACAAATATTTGTTCTGTTCACTAGTGTGATCAATACCTTTAATGGTCAGAGGTTGGCCATCAGTGTATGGTCAGTCCTATAGAATGGAGTTGGTAACAATCATACCTTTCCAAAACAACTTAAGATAAAATTCTATAACCAGGAATCAAATTCAAGTTGCAGATTTGATTTATAGAAAGTTCATCAATTTCTATAAGGTAATTATCATCTAGACACAGACATACGGAGACACAAACAGAAACATATGCAGACATACAGATGCATGAGAGTGCACATATGCATACATGTATAGTTATTTACATGCAAGCAGATATTCAGATGCAAATAGACACAGAAAAACACAACCAGTGACACACAAGATGACAGGGAGAATACCCAGCAATTGGGGAGGAAAACTGGATAAGCAACAATGAAATTTTGGTCTCAACACACAAATACGAGCATCATCATTGTTCTAATGTCCAATTTTCCATGCTTGCATAGGTGAAACAAAATTTGTTGGGGCAGATTTTCAACAGCCAGATGTGCTTCTTATCACCAACTTTTACTTGTTTCTAAGTAAGGTGATATTTATGCCTAGTCCTTTGAATATGAATAGACAAGAGCCAGAATTGGTTTCAAAGAAAATAATCATTGCAAATGGATGACATCCCTTCTGTGAAAGTGATGTTTGTTTACAATTAATGTGCAACGTCAAAGAAAGAGAACACGCGCACATGCGCATGCATGTGAGTGTGTGAATGGCTTCTTTCAGTATCTGTCTATAAAATCTACTCAGGTTTTAGTTAGTTCAGGGCTATAGTAGAAGACATTTGCCCAAGCTGCTACAAAGTGGAACTGAACCCAAAACAATGGGGTTGCAAAGCAAGCTTCCAAACCACATAGCCATGCTTATGCCTATATATAACATCCATCCACTGGGTTATGTCTCAATGGTAGAATGGTACCACAGTAATATAATCCATAACACAGTCTTCCAGCAAGCAATAGATAGAGGATTCAAACCCTACCACCAGAGGGCATGCTTTTCTTTTAAGTATCAAATCAATGTTCAAAATATACACACACACACACACAAGGTACAATGGTTATTTGAGGACAATTATCAGTATATTGCCGAGATGGAATTTTTTTCCAGTAGATTTTCTACAACCAAACACCCTTCCTGTTCCCAACCCTCACTGTTTCCAAGTAAGGTAATATTTCCCCATGGCCAAACATGTTTCCACAGAAGACTAGATTTGAAGGACACCAATTGTATCATGGCATGCTTGTTTGCAACTATCCTATGATGTCAATATAACAAAATGCTAAAACACACATGTGCTAGGTTTCTTGCAGTTTCCATCAACCAAATCTCTTTTACTTGTTTCAGTCTTTTGACTGTGGCCATGCTGGAGCACCGCCTTTTAGTCGAGCAAATCGACCCCAAGACTTATTCTTTAGAAGCCTAGTACTTATTCCATCGATCTCTTTTGCCGAACCGCTAAGTTACGGGGACATAAACACACCAGCATCGGTTGTCAAGCGATGTTGGGGGGACAAACACACACGTACAAACATACACACACACGTACAAACATACACACACACACACGTATATATATATATACATATGTACATATATATATACATATGTACATATATATATACATATGTACATATATATATACATATGTACATATATATATACATATGTACATATATATATACATATGTACATATATATA
>NC_068987.1:30226673-30238947 GCF_001194135.2 Octopus bimaculoides | reverse complement strand
CATATATACATATATACACATATATACATATATACACATATACATATATACACATATACATATATACACATACATATATACACATATACATATATACACATATATACATATATACATATATACACATATATACACATATATACACATATATACACATATACATATATACACATATATACATATATACACATATACACATATATACATATATACACATATACGACGGGCTTCTTTCAGTTTCCGTCTACCAAATCCACTCACAAGGCTTTGGTCGGCCCGAGGCTATAGTAGAAGACACTTGCCCAAGATGCCACGCAGTGGGACTGAACCCGGGACCATGTGGTTGGTAAGCTAGCTACTTACCACACATCCACTCCTATGCCTATTCACATTTGGTCTGCCTAGGGTCATGCATGAGACTGAACCCAAAAGCTTGTGGCTAGAAATCAAGCTACTTAACCACACAGTTACGCTTTGTATCTAAACACAGTTTGGGGAGAAAATGCTATACTGAAGTGTATTTATATATTACAAAATTATGCAGTCTTAAATGTATGCCTAAAAATAGTTGTTTAGATTATAAATTTTCCAATCCAATAATCTCTTCTTTAGAGTATATTCATAATATTTATACATATAGCTTCTGACATATCTCAGTTGTATTTCTAGCATTTCCCTAAGAATTCAATTCTAAAAATATGTTGGTATACAAGAACTTTACATAGTATTTTAAGAGTATTTCCTTTTACTAAAAATGATATATAATATGGTTTTCTATCAAAATTAACTAGTTCTATTTTCCCACAAAAACAAACAACTGGTGCAAAATAACTACTTGACCTAAACCCCAAGGTTAAGTGGTAAGAGTTGAGAAAACAAGAACAAAGTAAATTTATAGACCTTAAGAATTGTTAATACCATCTGTGAAGTTCTAAGGAATAGAGCAAAAGAAGTGTCTTTATACAAACATCTTGAAAACAAAGCTGCTGAATAATAATCTGGATGTATAATGTCAGTGTGCACACACAACGGAGTGTAAGCACCCTGAGAGAAATGTTGGACATAACAAGCATCAGATGTGGTGTGCAAGGGACAACTGTACTGGTATGGTCATGTGCTACATATGGATGAGGAAAGCTGTTTGAAGAAGTGTCACTCCCTAACAGTGGAAGGAACGCGTGGAAGAGGGAGACCCAGGAAGACATAGGATGAGGTGGTGAAGCATGACCTTCGAACGTTGGGCCTCACAGAGGCAATGATGAAAGACTGAGATCTCTGGAGACATGCTGTGATTGAGAAGACCTGGCAAGGAAAGTGAGATCACAGCCATAGCCTACACCAGTGTTGCACAACCAGCCCATTTTAAAAGTACCTTTGAATTATCGGGCAGCATTCCATGCTTGAGGAGACCTATTGAGTCAAGTAAATTAAAATCAAATCAAATAGAAATTGTAGTTGTGGCTGTTACCAGTGCTGGTGGCAAGCAATAAGCACCATTCATTAATGCATGGGTCGCTGCCAGACTGGCTCCATGTGCCGGTGGTACGTAAAAAGCACCATCCAAACTTGACTATGCCAGCCCCCCTCCTCTTCCCGGACTGGTTCCTGTGCCAGTGGAACATAAAAAGCACCATCAGAGTGGTTGGCATTAGGAAGGGCATCCAGCTGTAGAAACATTGCCAGATCAGATTGGAGCCTGGTGCGGCCTCCTGGCTTACCGTCCAGTCAAACCGACCAACCCACTCCAGCATGGAAAACGGACGTTAAACAATGATGATGATGATGATGATGATGATATCACTTTTATATGGTAATTAGTTATATGCTAACAGATTGCTATCAATTTTTATATGGAGACTAGTTGCAAAGACTGATATCACTTTTAAATGGTAACTGGTCACAAAACTGAAGTAGATCATATTTCAAGATGAAATAGTTGTCAAAAATTAGAAACAAATTAAGTAATGCATGTACTCCATATAAATTAACCAGACTATCTTTTCTATGCCAGTAATAAACAGGCATTCGTCTGTCATTATAAATATTTAGCTATATACACAAACTGCAGAACAGAACATTTAGATCTTTTGTTATTTACAAGTGAAAAGCCAAATATACTATTTTATTCAGGATAATCAAAACTCTGAGCAATCTGACTGAATAGGAATATAGAAAGATTGCAGAAAATTGTTGTTTATAACAAGGACTTATATGTTTAAGAGGAAATAGGTTAGTCCTAGTGACTAGTATCTTAGGATGACTGATTAGAATACAAGCTAACAATGTAAGAAGAAAAAATATGTGACTGATACTGAAGAAAAAGGAAAGAGCGACAAAGAACTCCAGCAAAGAAAAATCAAAATAAACATACACAGCTTAAAGAGAAATTGAGCTGTAAATGTTTTTGAAAGATTAGTACAAAAAAATGTGGAGACATTTCCTTTTGTTTTAATTGTAGACATATAATGATTTTGTACAAAGACAATTCAGTTATTTATCTACAAAGTCATAACTGATGAGTTGATGTACTGAGTGAGACTACTAACTTAAAGACAATGAACACAATCATACAGCCCTTTCACCATGGAACTTGCCTTGGTGTAATTTACAAATAACCTAAAAATATTAGTTTAACTGAAAACAAAAAATAATAGAAATAAAACTAGATATTTTTTTAGCCTTCAGAGTAGCACATACCAAGTCAACTCAAAGAATATCAGCTGTGACCATCCTATCATTTAATCAGCATTTCTGGGACTGATTATTTTGTGTGGGCTTCCTGTTTTAAGATGGCTGTTTGTGAATTGATGGATGTTTGGCTGTTATTTCTAACAAGTCAATTGTTAAGCTTAAAATTTATTTGTCATCCAGTTTCATATCACCACCTTGTCCTTGGGAGTCTTTATAAAAGCCCATTCATTTGAAAAAGAACTCCATGGAGGTCTCTGATCTGAGGATAACTTAATATCTTGATGTCCTTCCTCCCTCAGCTCTCCTACTCCTCAGCCCCCAACTCCTAAGTATCAGAGGCCTTGCAAAGGTCGTGAGTACAGCACTTCCTATTCTGACTAAGCAATAAGGGAAAAATTGGGGAGGGGGGATGAAGAAATACCAGTATAGGGATGGGACTAAATAGCAGTGTAGCAAATACAGAAAAATAACTAATTATCAAGTTGTTAAGATTTTCCTAGAAAGAAAAAAAAAAAACAACAATAACATCTGTTCCAATGTCCTATGAAGATAGAGTATCCACATTGATTTAGATCAGATTCTAAAGTGGGTTGACACTACCCTCCACAAAGAGGGCTTTATGAGACATGAAAGTGACAGTGAGGAAAATGATATTACAATAAGGGTTCAAGTTGATCCAGTCAACAGAACAGCCAGCTCATGGAATCAATGTGCAAGTGGCTGACCATTCAACAGACATGCATACCTTTGATGTTGTTCTAAGAGAGATTCAGTATGACACAGAATGTGACAAAGCTGGCCCTTTGAATTACAGGTACAATTCTTGTCCAGATGAGCAGGCTGGAGCAACATGAAATGAAGTGTCTTGCTTGAGGACACGACGTACCATCAGGAATCAAACTCCCAGCCATATTGACTATGAGCAGAACACCCTAACCACTAAGCCACACATCTTCAAAACAATATTACGGTGCTGTGGAAATCAACTGGATCATATTATGCAATCGCTGTCACTTCTGACCCAGATACCATACAGTATACCTTTGGTTGAAAGCTGATCACCACAAATGTAATAAACATGGTCATGCATAAACCTGTGAACTCAAACACTGAAGTCGACTTTTTGAGTTGAATAGGATCTGTTTCACAGTAATTGTTTCTCTTTACAACACATTCAATAAGAAAGTACAATTTTTCCCTGTATGATTTATACATACAACAGAGATACATAGAAAAAGAAAAGAGTATGATCAAGGTTGCATGATAGTGCTAGCTGGAGTAACTTTACATTGAGTCGTGGTATGTACAATTTCCTGCAATTCAGACAGCTTCATGGTCCCAGCAGACAAAATGGAAAAGATGTTGCCCCAGAGGATGGCGAGAGAGATGCACTGGAATAGCAACTCTGATTCACGGGACTCACACTTGTGGAAGGCCATCTCTGCCCCAATAACAGTAAGCATGAATATGGTCCAGGAGCCGAGAACGCCAGAGATCTCCACTGCCACAAGTTCAACCATAAACCTGTCAGAGAGTGACCGATATTTTGATAGTTTGCCCCTCAACCTGATGAGCAGCAGAGCCTAGGCTGGTAACAGAATAAGCCAAGCACATCAAATTGTTGCTGGAGTAGGTGTCACAGCATGAGGTATCCTAAATGAGGGACCAACCACCATGGAATGGAAATACCGTCCCTTTGGTCTAGCCCTGCTGGTTCAAGCTGACAATACATTAAATAAGGTAAATGTACTGTCCATTACATAGTTTTAGTTTCTTTCTTGTTATGACAGTTTTCAAATACATTTTCATTTTTAATTATTCCTCTGTTAACATTCATTCAAAACAATGTCTCATAAAAACCACAAATACAAAATTTATTCTTTCATCAAACTATCACATCATTGTTGTGGGCTATTTAAGTTAAACTTTCTATGTATGAAATTTACAAATCTTTACATTTTTACATGAATTTTTTGTAAAATATTTGTTTTCAATATTGAATATCAAGAATTTTCCTTTTAAATTTTAGATATTTCTTACCATTATGAACAAGCTGGAAAATGGTGATTATAGCTCCAGTAAAACAATCCAACAAAATAAATTATTTCTTGCAATATGTAAATATTTGTCTACCTGCAGATCACCAATAACTTGTGTCCTTTCTGAGAAAATAACTAATGAAGCTATGAAATGTCTGAAGAAGAATTTTTTGGAAAAGTATATATAAAGTAATATTACAGCTACAGAAAATGATGGAGGCTGAATTTCCAACTACAAGGGAACAGTTTTAATCTAAAACATGTTAAGAATGCAGTCAACAAATTAAACTGTTCACTTTGAAGTCATATTATTTGATGTCCAGTCCCATTGAGTGACTTCTTGAGTTTGTGCTTTTCTACTATAGCACCAGCTTCACCAACTTCTTAGTTAATCTGTTAGATGGAAACCAAGTGAGCTAGCGCATGCGTAAATGTAGAGATTCTACGCTTGTCACTACTTCAGCAAGAAAGTAGTGATGTTGATATTTTGTGTGGACATTATGACCAGTTGCTCTATGCTTTTAAAGACTTCTAGGATAAAAGAAGAAAAAAACAACTCCTTACTTGAAAAAGCAGGTAAGCATTGGCAGCAAAAAGAACATCTGGCTTTAAAACCCTGCTTCAAATAACGCGCCATATTTAAACTATGCTAGTTTGGAAGAAATAGATTATAAACCAAGGAACTAACTAACGAAGACTTTGGTAAAAGGGAGCTACCTCTATCAATTTCCTTCACAATTTACAGATAATAATCTGAGGACCAACTGTGTACATCTACAATACTTGGAAGATGCCTGAGACAAGAATTAATGAGTTTTTGAATTGAGAAATCTTGACTGGGTAAACAACAACAAAAGAAGAAAAAAACGATGTGAGCAAAATAGATCTTTAAAAATTCAACTGTATGAGGTCATCTTTGAGTTACAAAATGACAAAAATAAATTTCATCTTTTACTGGTTTCGGTCATTAGACTGCAGCCATTCTTGGATAATTTTAGTCAAACAAATCAATATCAGTAATTATTTTTATCTTAAGTCTGGTACTTATTCTATCAATCTCTTTTGCTGAACTGCTAAGTTATGGTGACAAATTCATCAGGCGATGGAGGGGGACAAACAAAGACATTCACACACGATGGGCTTCTTTCAGTTTTCATCTGCTAAATCTACTTACAAGCCTTTGGTTGGTTCAAGGCTATAGTAGAAGACACTCGCCCATGGTGACACACACTGTTACTGAACCCCAAAACTGTGTGGTTGTGAAGGAAGCTTCTTACCACACAGCCACAAAGGTAAACAATATCCTATCCACAAATAAATAAAGATTGAAATTTTTTTTTTTAATCAAAATGTGTGTGAAATGTGGTTACAATGCAGTATGACCTTTCCTTTATTATGGAATGAAGCCAAACTACTTTTCTATTGCTTTTCTGCTCTCTATCTAGTGGTGAAATATTTTAGTGCAGTAACCCAAATTTTGACCAAGTATAAAAGCTGTATGGAAGTAGTACAGCTTGAAGATTAATAACATTTATGAAAACTGGAATCAAATATTGCATAACTTGCTGGTCATCAACAATGGAGATAGTATTAATTGTAGGAGTAAAAAATATTTTATTTATATTAATAAACAATGTCTAAAATGTTAATAATTCATATTTTAGTAATATCAATAACAATGTCAGCATTATTTTAATTATTAGCAAAGCCTACTACATTATTATTTTAATCATTTTAAGCAAACCATTATAAGTAAAATAGTAATTATATTTTAATTACAGCCACTAATATTATTCTATAAAGGTAAAATTGGTAGGGACCAAACATATCCAATTAGGTGGCTATTCAGCAAGAAAGGTTGGAAAATGTTGGAGTACACAAGAATTTGCAAATCTATTGAATCTGCAATGGTTTAATGAAACATCTCTATTTAAATCTGAAGTACATGTGTAACATGTTCCCAATGTTCTTTGAATTCAAGAGTAAAAAATAGAATTAATTGCTGAATCTACAAACTTATAGACAGATGAAAGGCTTGACATAATTATAAATAATTTGCCAGAGAATTTTGAAGTTTTAATAGTGTATCAACATTGTTAAATATGCATGCAGAGAAAGAGAGACAGGCACACAGACAGACAGACAGTAAATAAAGAGAGCACTTGACGTAACAAGAATAACAATTAAGTGAATGGGCTGAAAATAGATGGAGTGGCATTGTAAAGAGACTGAAGGTGAAGCATCATTTTCAGTGCATTACAGCCTACAGTGAGGTCATGTAAACTAAATCAGAAAGGCCAGGAGGTTAATGAGAGACAAGATTGGCTACAAATGCTTACAAGTCAGGAAACCCATTTAAATACACTTGTTTTTAAAACAGTAGTAATTAAACAGGTTCATATAACAATTTATAAAGATTGATCATATCAAAGAATAAGGTTGTGACTTTACCTGGCCATAGGCAAATACTGTTGCATTGTAACCTTCAAAACATCTGCAAAGAAAGAAAAATGAAAGATAGAAATATAGGTCTTTTTGTAATAGTTTTGAAAGTACTTCAAATCTATTTTTGTATCTAAACCAATAATTAAATTAATAAAATAGATTTTTATCAATGCTCATAAAAGAAACTAAAATATATCATTCCCATTTAATTAGTAGAAAGACAAACCACACACATTAAGCACAGATTAGGTCAAAACTGTTCTAGGTTGTGAACTAGCTCCAGGGAATTGCATACACAATACATCAGCAAACTCTTTTCAGTCAGTCAATTAGTTTTCAATTTAAGATCAGGACAAGATAATGGAATAAATGTAACGTGTTCTCTACACATTATGAAGCAAGCCACAGCATAGTACAATGTGCAACATGGACTCAACAAACTAAAATGAAGCATCTTCAAGGTCAAAGCTTGCAGGTCACTAAAATGTTTTAAGGAGTTATATCATAGCACTACTCAAACATGGTTGACAACACAAAAAATAAAATATTCAGAAAGGATTACAACAGTAAACAATTACAAAGTAGATGACATAAGTAAAACAAAAAAAAATTTAAACAATTACTGCATTATTACAGAAACATAAGAATGGTAATCACTAACAGATCCATATCAAGGATTGGTTCACTATAGTTAAGAAATTATAGTTAAATGGGCCTGTTTTTTAAATATTATCACACACCCACACCCACACACACACTTCACTTATCTTAAAGTAAAACCCATTTTAAGGTTATACAATTAAACAGTAATACTGGGGATAATCACTGAATCTCATTGTGCTTGATAAGATATTCATAGTGAATAAAATGTAGTATTAACAATGGTTTCAAATTTTAGCAGAAGATCAGCAAGTTCAGGGGGAGGGGTAAGTCAATTATATCAACCCCAGTGCTCAACTAGTACCTGTTTTATTAACCCTGAAAGGATGAAAGGCAAAGTCGAGCTCAGAGGAATTTGAACTCAGAACATAAGGATGGATGAAATGCCACTAAGCATTTTGCCCAGCATGCTAACGATTCTACCAGCTCCCCACCTTAAGTGTAGTACTTATATTAAAATTATTGAAGTAGCCATCTTATAAATAAATCTTACAACACTGAATTTTTCAACAAATAAATTTTAACTGGCATAATCAGTGCCTTAAGCTGAAAAGATCAGACAAAAATAAATTGTAACATTCATTGAATACAAAGAAAAATATAAGGAGATTGAATTAATGGACAACATCCACTTTTTTTTTTTTCCATGCTTGCATAGGTTGAACATGTGTTGTTCACACTCATTTATGATCTGGCAAGAGCAACAGAGAAAACCAATCAACCTCATTGTTGTTTATGAATTGGTTTTAGTATGGCTTTGTGGTTGGATGCTCTTTCATTCTCCAACTACTTTTCATCAGGAATTGGATGCATTTTAACATCCTGCCAGCATTAGAAATGTTTATAGCAAAAGCAATAAGTTCCCACTACCATTTATCAGTTGTTATCCAGAGTCACTGCCCTCCTGGACAAGCTGCCTTGAAAGAGTCCATGTTACCTTTGTCCATTTGTTCTATTTCCTTAATAGGATAACAAAACCAATATTAAATGAGGAAACAGTATTGAAAAATTAGCTTTTCTTTTTCATCTTTATAAAAGTTATAAGTGGAACAAAGAACCTATTTCATGTTGGAAGCCAGTTAATGTAAGAAAACCAATGCTTCAAATTTCATTCAAAGAAAATATATATACAAAAAAATTCAGTCTAACTACATTATACAGTTTACCTGCAACTAATAGCATTCGTGAATACATCAGAACTAAACTAGGTGATCTATATTAATGTTACTTTTCATAAGGCGAAGTGTATTATTTCAACTGGTATTTTTATTAAGCTAGTGAGGAAAGATTGAGTTCAAAATAAAGCTGTTTAGTCTCTGGTAAAGTTTATGAACTGTTTGTAACCTATTGTTAATAGTGAGGTTTCTTCATTTTTGCTTGAATGTTGTACCAACAAATTTAGTTGTAAGGGATTCAGTTTTAAGATTTTCTGTAACTAGAGGACATTATGATATGTATTATACCTTACATGTTAATATACTAGTAAAGGTTGTACTAATGAATTTAGTTGTATGAGGTTCAGGTTTTATGCCCCTTGAATGCATGTGTATGTGTGTGAATATCAAAGTGCACGCTACATGAAAATCATTGTGGTAATGATGTATAGGTTATCTTAATTGTTTGACTTCTTATGGTTATGTTGAGTTAGGATAAAAATATTTAACCCAATGTCAACCCTGATCAATGAGATCGCCATCGCCTTCCTGGCACTTGTGCCAGTGGCACGTGAAAAGACATTCGAGCGAGTTCATTGCCAGTACCGCTGGACTGGCTCCTGTGCAGGTGGCACGTAAAATACACCATTTCGAGCGTGGCCGTTGCCAGTACCGCCTGACTGGGCTTCATGCCGGTGGCACATAAAAGCTCCCACTACACTCTCGGAGTGGTTGGCATTAGGAAGGGCATCCAGCTGTAGAAACTCTGCCAAATCAGATTGGAGCCTGGTGTAGCCATCTGGTTCACCAGTCCTCAGTCAAATCGTCCAGCCCATGCTAGCATGGAAAGCAGACGTTAAACGATGATGATGATGATTCCAGTTGTGACCATCTTGTCTTTTCAAGAATATGTAGGACTATATTTTTTAGTATCTCCTCCTCCTGTATTTATAATGTAAGATGTGGCTTGAGAAAAATTTGGCTGCTATTTCTAGCAGCCTCCTTTTTGTATTCCATGTCGAGTGCTATAATTTATCTGTTCTCAAAGAGACATTTTCCATATATATATCATGTTCATATACAAGTATATCTTGAAGCTTATGAAGAAGACATATATAAAATTCATGTCAGTATAACTTGATGTTTACACTATGATGAGAAGTGTTGCATGCAGTGAACAGGAATATATGATAGCAGAGGGAGGTTGTGGGTGTATAAACGGACTTGATAAATAGTGTCCTGAGGAGTAGTAGTAGTTAGGCAACATTTGATGCTCATTCGTCTTAAATTAAGAACACTTTTATGAACATGTGTTTGAAATATTAGCTGATGTCTTGAGGCTAGGAAGGTTTGTCTCACATTATGCTTTTTATTACTGAACCAGGCTTTCACGTATAAGCTATTAGGTGACTACATATTCCTCTTCCTTGTTTTCTTTGAGGACACCATTATGACTTCCAAACACTGACCACATCCACCAAGATTGCCCTCACTGTGGACACCATTACAACTACCAAGCATTGACCACATTGACCTAAACTGGTGCTCATTATGGACAAAATTAAAACAATGAAACTGACCATATCCAATAGCCAGTCAGCATTGCAGATACAATTACAACTATAAAATACTAATCATATCCAACTAACCTATCCTTATAGTGGATACCGTTATAATTTTATCAACCAGACTAAAGTAACAGATATAGGATAGGATAGCAGAGACAAGTTACACAACAAATTGAAAAATTGGATAACATCCTAGCCTGGCTTGGTCAATTAGAGGGAGCAGGAATCAAAAATTATAAGACATAAGACATGTGGAATGATATAGACCTGTTTAACCCACACTACAGTCAATATATATACATTGGAAATAAATCTTACTCAAACAAGTGATAAGATTACAGTTTAGATATCCTAAACTAGATAGACTTTTATAAACTCATTTCATAAAAAAAAATTGTTTGTATAATAATCCAGGACTGTGCTTTTAAAACTTTAGAGTTCAAATACCAAAGACAAAAATATCACGTATGTCAAGATGTACAAGTCAACAACAGTGCATGAGTATGTAGTCACTAATTAGGACAGGCTATTCTTATGAAGTAACTTCAGACATACTAGCTGTGGAGCAAAACATTCCTTCATCTACCATCCACTCTTAATTCTTATTCTCCTCGTCACATTTTTATCAAATGAAATTTCCACAGCTGCCATGTGAACAGTCGTTCAGAATTAAACAAAAGCTAGAACTGACTACAAAATATCCATGTCACTTTTTTCTTTTCTTTCTCTTTTCTATCCCCCTCCGTTCACACACTTAATACTTATGTATTTTTGAAACAGAATTTTTAAATAACCTTTACGCTAAATGGAATTTTTTAAAAACGAGAGCGGGCTCACTATAAAGACTAGCTTTCTTATTGGTGTATTCTTCCAAATTTTTGTTACATTAAACATTCATAAAACTAAAACCTACTTCATTTATCCAATGGAGATAATAAAAAGTATAAAAGAAATAAGCAAATTATAGCAGAACAATAAGTTTGCTTTAAATAAATAGATTAAGTAAAAAAGAAAACAATTAACTAAGCAAACAGGAAAATTGTACATCCCAACGGATGGATAGCAATTACTGTAATAGTCATCTATGTGGTATAGCTGTAGGACAGGGGTATTAATCTTGTCAGGAATGCTTAAAAAATATATAAATACAAGGAAAAATAGTTTTATCTATTCTAGCTTTAAAAATAAAATTTACTTAAAAACTGGGTGGAGCAAAACACATTTTAGCAAAACAAAAAAGTAAATATTTGTGTGTTTTGATACATCAGTGAATTTTAACATTGTTCAGGTACACAGGAGAGAATTATGTAGTAATAATAACTGTGCTTAACTAAAAATATGCTTTCAGTGATATCTGGAGTAGGTTTTACTGGACAAAATTTATCACATTACACACATATATACCAATATCCACTTACAATCTATACATCTAATTTATGCCAGCACAGAAGGAAGACATTAAACAATGATCATGATTATATATATATATATATATATATATGCACACACACACACCCCCACACACACCCCCCACACACACACACACCCACACCCACATATTTATCACTTTAGCATTGCAATATTCATTAGAAGCTCTGATGAAGCTATAAGGTTTTACTCATGCACTCAATTATGAATCTAGTGCATTTTACAGCAGAAACAACTGTAAGCTAATGAGGTTCATAATTGTTTATTCCTTTGTCATCTCATTTTCTTT
>NC_068987.1:30206733-30226577 GCF_001194135.2 Octopus bimaculoides | reverse complement strand
ATATATGTATATATATATTTGAAGGAGGGCAAGAGAAGAACAGAATCCCAACTGTTTGAAGTCTCAGGTCAAACTCTTGCAAACATACAGAGATTGATGGTTTAGAGTTGCATGTCATATGCAGGTATTTGACCACTATGTTTGTTCAGGGTAACAACCAACACAGCAGTCTACCAAGAAATCATGCAGCATTTCATAGATTTTGTCAACAGAGACTATTTGGTGATGTGAAACTTCAAGTCCAGTAGCACACAGTACCAAAATAACCACTGCTTGGCTTAAGCAGAAACCGTATGGAATATAATCATATGCACATTGGCAGACACACACATGACAAGCTTACAGCTGTTCCCGTCTACCAAATTCTCTCCCACAGCATTGTTTGGCCTTGGGCTATCATAGAAAATTATCCTAGGTGCTGTGTAGTGGGACCCCTCACATTGTGTGCATGAATATACAGAGAACATTTTTTATTAGGTCAGCATTCAATTTGAGGTTGTTTCAAGATTAATCAAAACCTCCAAAGTAGACTCATATGTTAGTTACTATTGTGTATCATGGTCGTTTTACACACACACACTATTCATTCAGAAGCCTATGCCAACTTGGGAGAATTAAATTTCTCATAAACTGTTAAATCATGAAACGATATAGGAAACCAGCATTGTTGGACAAGAAGCAAGGACATAAAGGATTTATTTGTCATTATCTAGAACATTACAAAGACAGGAAAGATATCAATATCAGCTTTCAATTACACTATATTTTAATATAAGTTAGATGTGAAAAGTTTATAGACACTGTCACCTTTGTAGACTCGTACATAATCTTCCCTGAGTCACCTTCAGGTACTACATTTTGTAACTTTATACAGGTATAATGTGTCAACACTATTGATTACAGAAGGGAAAGTAAATAAACAGTTTATAGTAAGATGTTGATAGTAATAGGTGATTAAAGAAATGATGATGCACTTTAGTTCCAACTCCATAGTTAAGATCTATTCAGATAATTTTCATTTGATATTAACTTCAAAAGATCAACTACTCAACTAAGAACTAAACCAACTTACGTTAACAAGAACACCACACAGAGAAATAGAAGTCACATAAAATATAAAAAGGAACTGACAACCAGTGTAAAGCAATAAATACAGATTTAAAACAATAAAAGCAAAAATTATTTTCGGAAGAAAAAGCTGACTAAAACCTACAAAAACAAGATTATTATATATTTCTTCTAATCCACAATGACATGTAGTTAGTACAGCCACACTACACAATTAGAAATTACATTATATCTACCATTATGATACGTCTCCTACTAGCACCACAATATTATCATTCATTATTGTGCATGTGATGCGTCTTAATACTAAACAATTATTATGTCATTGAGATATGTAGCCCCCAACTGACATGATTATGTTAATGTCAATCATTGTCACAAGCTGTATGTCCCTTGCTACACTACAGTGTTATCTAATAATGTGACATGTAGTATGCCCTCTACTAGCATTACATGAATCACAAGAACATTACAGTAGAGGGCAGCTAATATCTGGGACAATATCAACATCACTGGAAATTAAATATAACTTATCTGCTTGATGGACCACAAGTAATCTCTATTTTTTCAGTTGTTGGGTCAAACAAGAAGTAATGTTTCTGATTAAAAAAAAAACAACCTAATTTTGTCTCATTCTTGTCTTGTTTGGTAACATTTTGATAGATAGGAAGAATAGCATTCATGACTTTTTCTTTTAGCCTCCTTCCATAAAATGGAAAAAAAGAACCCTCTATACACATTACTGCAGCAGGAAACTCGATACCTAGTTGTCCTCAGACAGGAGACCTGGCCTGAATGATTTCAACAGAATGGGACTCTGATAAAGACACCCAAGAACCAAGTAATGGTGCTAAACCATGTCACAGATTCAGTGTATTGCTCAAGTAATCCAAAATTTTTGGTCAATGAGCTAGCTGTTCTTGAGTGATAAACTTACTCCTAATGAGATAGGAATCCATAGACCCACATTGTGGGACTAAACTCATAATTGCAAAATGAATTAACTATACAGTTATAACTGCTCCTATAGCTGCAATCAGAAACAACAATCAAAAGATAAAGTTGATATTAGCAGACAATAATGCTACTTTAACTGACATTTAAACTTTCTATAAGAATTTGACCAGCCATTACTTAACAAACAATTAGTATTAAATCCTTACTATGGATGAATTTCAAATGAGGAGTGATTACCAACAGATCTAAGATGGCAGTTAATCCAAATAAGAACCGACTCAGATAGTGATGCCCTGGCCAGCCCAATCCAACATGTAAAGAAGCTGTTAAATGATGAAGATGATGAATTAGCTAAAAGATTAAGTTATTAGCAAGAAAGGAAATATTCTAAAATCATAATTAGAATGAGAAAAGCTTCCAAATACGAAGATAGTTTATTATAAAAAGAAACACAAGTACAGTTAGTAATTTATTATAAAAGATAGTAATCTATAATAAAAAGAAACACAAGTAGACAAGTAAGTAGATAGTTACAAAAAGAAAGTATAGACAGCAAATGATAATCCAGAAAATTCTTGAACATGATATGGACAGACTCAATATATACAGTTCAAAAGAAGAATTTGTTTGTTTGTCATGAGAAAGAAAGATATTATCATGAAATATTTCCTTGTTATTAACAGAACTCCATTGTGGATCCCATGCAAGACCTATAATGAACTATTACAGTCACATATACATACATACATATATATATATATATATATATATGTGTGTGTCAGTAAATAGTGGGGTTGTGTTAACCGCACGTGGAGAAATAATAGGAAAATGAAGAATAAGGCAGAATGCTAAACTGGCAGCATATTTTAATAAAGATTTCTTACCAGCTTTCATTGCGAAGCAAATTTTCAAGAAGGAGAATGAAAATGCTTTTTTTACAAAGAAGTACAAAATGAAAATAATATATAAAAAAAATTAATATATAAAAAAATAAATATACCGATACATTATATTGTCTGAGCTTTTGAAGTTCAATGGTAGTTCATGATTAGAAAAATAAGGATGCATGAGAATTGAGAGTTGTGTTAGGTTTTAAAAAAATGTTAAAAGTTTGTGTTAAGCAGGAAGTGTGGTGTCAAAACAGGAAGTGTGTGTAAGGGGAGACAAATGTTTTTAGTTGGAGTTATGAACTCTTTTTCAACAGGAAGAACAGACAAACTTCCTGTTGAAAAAGAGTTCATAACTCCAACTAAAAACATTTGTCTCCCCTTACACACACTTCCTGTTTTGACACCACACTTCCTGCTTAACACAAACTTTTAACCCTTTTTTTAAACCTAACACAACTCTCATGCATCCTTATTTTTCCAACCATTTATACATGGACTACCAATGAATTTCAAAAGCTCAAAGACAATATAATGTATCGGTATATTTATTTTTTATATATTAATTTTTTTTATATATTATTTTCTTCATTTTGTACTTCTTTGTAAAAAACATTTTCATTCTCCTTCTTGAAAATTTGCTTCGCAATGAAAGCCGGTTAGAAATCTTTATTAAAATATGCTTCCAGTTTAGCATTCTGCCTTATTCTTCATTTTCCTATATATATATATATATATATATACACACATAAATCTTAAATCACATCTGATTGGCATTAACTCATCCCTCAGCATACTGCAACCTCTGAACTTCAAATCTAATGTCTGATCACTATCTTTTTTAACACCTCTACAATTGCCTGTGCTCCTCCAAAAGATTTCATGTCAATTCACTTAAACCCACCTAATTACTCATCTCTTCTTACCCATATTTTCACCCCCACTGAAGCCTTGTGCAAACCATTTATCTAGTGCTTCCTGACGAGGATGTCAACCTTTACAAAATCCATCCCTGCTCTTGCTTTTCCTCAGCCATCGACTTGAAGGTTATGCAAGAAAAATATCAGTCAATCTCACAAGTCTTGAGAGGGTTGTGAAGGCCATGAGGTAAGGTCCTTTCTGCAAGACTGGTGATTAAAACATGAATATACGTAAATGCCAAACAACAAGAATGCGTGCTCAGACAAACATCATTCCTATGTGACCAGCTTGAAAAATTGTCAAGATATTAAGATATTTTTCTTAACATGAAACCAATGGCAACCTTTACACCCACGCGCACACACACACGCGCGCGCACACACACGCACGCACGCACGCACGCGCGAGCAGACCATGAACCACTCTGGTTTCATTGGTGGCACTAAGATATTTGACACAACAGAAAGTTCCAGGAAGATGGCAAACAAATTCGGATGTACAATTCTTCTGCATACCAACAAAAAGATGCTTAGATGTTGAATCTTCTGAGGGGTCAAACAAGGCCATATATGTACCCCAATATTTTTCATAATGGATGGCCTACTGTATATTGTTTGATGCATCTTGCTGCAAAAATTATGAAGAGAAATACTCCTGAAATACTACTTCCATTAACTCTGGCATCCTGAAAAACCATTTTAAGAATTGTTATGAAGTACCATAAAGGATCAAATGTGTTTTACCAAACAATCAGCACACTGCATCCCACAGTAGCAAACATTACTATCAGCAAAATGCTTTGAAAGACAGGATTGCAGGTAGGACCTAAATGCAAATCAAGTGCCAAGTTGACTCTACAAAGTCCCGTCACAGAAAGACATTCATCTTTCTAATAAATTCAAGGTATGTAATGCTATAGTTTTTGTCATGTTCCAGTATGACTGAAAAATCTGGATTTGTAATAGCTCCACATTCAATCCTTAAGGGACTGATCAGGTCTTATAAATAATTATCTCTCCAAATATCAAATCAAATATTTCAGGGCCAAGCTTTGATGGTCTGGAGATATCATTCATGAAGGCAACAATTTTAGGACAATTCTCTTGGCAGTTTTAAGAAGATTGGCTAATGAAGAGATAAAAACAAGGCGAAGGGAATGACACTGACACCTGAACAAAGAGCAAATAGAACCAATTAGAGCCACTCTATGAAGAAAGCAATAACAGACTTCGAGGGTTGGTTTACTCTGGCTTTTTGAACAACATAATAGCACCAGTATTTACTACACAGCTCTTGATAATTCATTTCATGCCTTGACACGTGCACACTGCACGTTGGTGTCCACAATCATGTGTGCCCACAGATGTTTTCTCTCAAAAGTCAACCAAGACAATTTGCTTTCCCATTAAATTTGGTCGTGCTCCCCCTCCTCACTTCGGTTTGTTTACAAAACCTGACCTCATTACACCAAGGTATGCCTTATTGTGTAAGGTGGACAAATATTTGTCTGTACAAAGCATCATCAAGAATGAAAAACCAAAAAGTCTTACACAACAGTCCCTCAATAGTGGATGCATTCTGAAAAATTTATGTCAATCTCCCAAGCTTTAGCTGGATTTTTGTCATCCATACTCGTTCAACCACACTGAAGAATGTTATATATTTACACAGCTTTTCATACATCATTTAGTGTCAACATAGGTAAATGCATAATATATATAGCAATCATCTCAATTCTTACTCCTATACTATATATACTTTGTATTTACTCACCAATACATTGTAATATTGATTTATAAACCTGTTTTTAAAACTATACCACGTGTTTACATACATTTCCCTATTTTTTTCAATTTACCCATAGTTATCTATTCCCAATCCAATCTATTTGCATATTCAAACATTCCAATCATAGTTTTAGTAATTTTTACTTTTTCAAAAAATAAATTACTAATCTGGTAGTAAGCAGACTTTCTTTAATTTTATATCTGATTTTATACACATGCAATAAAGTTAGAGTACTAAATTTTGTTTACTTTATTTTATGTAAACATCCTACATAAGCATTGATAACAGAGTTCATAAAGTCTTCCCAAATTGAAGTTAATGGCATTCATCATGTTCTAGGTTGATGCTTATAAACAAAATATAAGTAGGAAAGTAGTTCCAGGAAATTGCAGTTCAATTCAGGCCAGCAAGGATTAGACAAAGAGTAAATTCAAATTTCAACCAATGATATATTTATGCTTCGTTTCCATTTAGGAGAAAATTTTAAGTTTTTTTTTTTTTTTTTTTGTGACAAGAGGAGGACCAACAATTTGTAGAAAGCATGTCAACAACTGAGGAAGCCTCAATGCAGCTATTCAACATACTAGAAATAGCATCTAAATCGAATATATGCATGTGAAACAACTTTAGATTAAAATGCCAGTGTTCATATTCATTTTAAATGTGTATACGACTGTGAAATGGCAACCAAATTTCCTTTAAATCACATCAAACCACAATCTCAAATGAAAACATTGGATGTGATCCTATATTTAGCGGTTCTGAGAAACAAAAAAAAAAAAGATGGAGCAGTCATGGCTAGCATGCTTTTGATCAGAGATCAGTGTGGTCAGAACTCTGGAACTAAACAGTAAGTGAAAATAAAACAGTTATGAGATTGGACTCATTCCAAACACTTGGCAAATATTTTTAGAAAGAATGTTAGATTTACATAATAGTTTTAAAAAACAATTTCCTCATGTGACAACTGACAGTCAACCTACATCTTCCTAAGAACAATGACTGGTCAGATAAACAGTATCCATCAATATAGCTGTTATGGAGAGAATATCCTACATCTTTCACTTATACTACTTTCCCAACTTTTCATCTAAAGATATACATATACATACATGACGATAAAGATTACATACATGTGGGAATATTTATCAAGTTCACTGAGACCTCAAATTTTTGAGGTTGAAAAAGTCATTAGACGAAACTTGAAGTCCTCTTCATTTTCAAGATAAATTTGTATTTTTTCACTATAAATAGATTCACCTCCACCCTGGATGTTAATGATCCATTTTTCTTTTTAAACTTACTTTTAATAAATAAACCTATTTTAACAAACAATCGTCATCATTTCACATTCACTTTCCATGCTGTTACAAGTTGGATAGTGACAGGATCCAACAGGTCAGAGGAACATGAATTGCACTAGTGGCTCAGATCTGGCATGGTTTCAATGATCGAATATTCTTCCTATTGGTAACTATTTTGCAGAGAGCACTGGCTCCATTTTGTTGCACCAGCACTAGTGAAGTTACCATGCAACTTAAAAGATTTAAGGGGCTCCCTTCACAAAATGAGAGTATAATAGAGATGGAAATGGCTTTATGCAAGTTGTTAGGAAGTTAAAGTATGATGGAAGGGACAGGAACAGATTTGTAGTTATAGAGGAGATAGGAGTAATTGAAATGGAGCTGGAGAGAGAGAGATAGAGAGAGAGAGAGAGAGAGAGAGAGAGAGAGAGAGAGAGAGAGAGAGACAGAGAGAGAGAGAGACAGAGAGAGACAGACAGGAGGGGTGACAAGAGGTTGGAATATACCCTCAGAGTACAAGAAGGTGAACAGAAGAAAGTGTGGAGTTAGAAGATGAGGAAGTAAGGATGGGTAAATGTTGCAAGAGTAAGGGGAGAGTGAATTTAGTAAATGGTGAACAAGGGTGGTAAGTATAAATAGGAGGGAAGGTGATAAGAATGAGGAATAGATGTCAATAGAAGTGGCCCAGGGGGAAAGGAAGTGATGACTGGCAATACAGAAAGAGCAATGAGCAGCTGAATGCAGTAGAGAGGGGAGGATTGAAGGAGAGAGATAAGTGGGAATGGGTGGGTAAAGGTTACAAGAGTGTAAGGGAGACTGACAGATGTATGGTGATGGAATGGAGGTGATCCTAAGTAGATAAGAGTGAATGTTGGAGTGGCAAACAAAGGCAGTGAGAACAACGGTAGATGAGACAATGTTACAAATGAGGTATGGGTGTTGATAGGAAATGACTAGAGCAAGAGAAAACATTGCCATGAAAGGCAACCCACAATTTTCATTCAAGATAACTTTACAATATTCAATAACTAAACATAAATGGAATTCTAGAGCAGCAACAATATGTTTGACTTGAAAAGTGAAAAAGAAAGTAAAACAAAACAGGGGAAAATTCCCATCATTAAATACATAAAAAAAATTCCTATAGACATTGCTAGAAGCTATTAACTTGTTGGCACAAACTCTTTCGCTTGACCTCATTTTACATATTTAACACATCTCACAATGTTTGCTTCATATTCTGACCAAATACGGAGGTGGGGAGAATACACGTCTTTGCACTAGGAAGCTTAACTGTATCTAAATTGAAAACTTGGTGAGAACTGCTAGGAATTAACAAATATGATCTTTGGAGATGTGAGAATGATATGTTTCTAAAACGAATGCAATGCCAGGAATTTGAGGATAGAGATTAGTCAATACATTCGTTCTAGTACCTGACTGGTACTTATTTCATCAACCCCAAAGGTGAAGTGGACTTCAGTGGGATTTGAACTTAAAACAAGCTGAAACAAATAATGTAAAGCATTTTGAACAATGTTCTAATGACTGCCAATCCTCCAAACTACAAACAATGTTTCTAATGCAGATACAAGGCCTGGAATTTGAGAATGGGAGAGCTAGTTGACTAAACTAACCCCAGTATTTGACTGGTACTCTTTTTAATAAATCTACTGAACCCTGGAAGGACAAAAGATAAAGTTAACTCGGGATTCAAATACAGGACATAAAGAGCCAAACCAGTAAAAATTACTGATAGTATTTGTTACAGTTCTTTGCATTCTGAACTCATTTCCTTTTCAAGTCAACTTTGCTTATTATCTCTTTGAGGTCAAAATAAAGTACCAGTTAAATATTGAGGTCAATTTATCTGAACTAATCTCTATCCACAAATTCCTGGCTTTAATTCTATCTTAAAAATATTAACATTGATGTTCTCACATCTCTAAAGATTAGATCTGCCGATTCTTAGCAAGTCTAATCAAGTCTTCCATTTAAATGCAAGTTAGAAGAATGGTTGGAATTAGGAAGGGCATCCAGCCATAGAAACCAAGCCAAAACAGACTATGGAACCTGGTGCTACCCCTGGCTTGCCAGTTCCTGACAAGCCAGCTGACCCATGCCAGCATGGAAAACAGACATTAAATGCTGATGGTGAAGCACAATTCTGTAAGAACATGTATTCTCCCCCACCTTTATTTGGGCAGAAGATGATGATAAACATTATGTTTTCATCATCTAAAACTAGAGGGAAGTGGAGGAAGATGTTTTCTTCCATTTTGTAAACAGTTAGCAAAAATCCCGACCACCACCCCCAATTACTTACTCATTATGCAACTAATTAAGTGGTATTCATTACAATGTATCAAACTTATTTTTTGTGCTCTCTTTTTATTTACATAATGCATTAAAAAACACTTCCTAGTAAAAGGAGAAAAATTCATACCAATGAAACCTCAACTCCAAAAATGTTTGGAAAGTTTACTGTTCCATTTTTTTTTCTTCTTTTTACTTGGAAATGGAGAAAAGAAAAACAGGACTTACCCTTCAACTAGCATTTGTACACAAGTTTCATAAACATCCTTCTGAACTGTATCTCTGTCAAATACATAGTCAAATGTAAATGCCTTATCTTTTCCCAAGATAAGCTGAGATTCCGCATAGATAACATCGGTGCAAATTTGGCACATATCAATCCTTTCTCGGCCACATTGAGGCCGAATTCTGGAAGGAAAACAAAATATGAATCAGTAAAATTAATCACAAAGCAATAAATACAGCAGTTATATCGGGCGAAAAAAAAAAAACATTGAAATAATTTACTTCATGAGTCAATGATGGAGTCTTTACATAGTTGTCCAAAAAAAAAAAACAGGACACACAGGAAAATGTAGACCTAGTAGTGGTTAGAAATTAAATTACATCTTTACAAAATTAATCCAGATGTAGACCTAGAAGTGGTCAGAAACTAAAACACAAAATATGCCTTTACAAAAATAATTCAGATATAGATTTTATGGAAACTTGTTTTCTTTTAAGCTTTGTTGTTTTTATGAAGTAAATCAGAGATATGTAAACTGAGGTAACATGAGAACCCTAACTCACCAATCTGTAGGCAAAACATTATGGACATCAGAAACAAAAAGGTTATAAAAACAGAAATATATGAAAGGAAATATCTAAAGTTTGAAAGCATGAAGACTGCCTGAAACTGCTCACAATACAGTATTATAACTCTGGCATTTGCTTAATTTTACTAAAGACCACCAATCATTCTCAAATTCTAGAGATTATATTCAATTTCCAGTGCAGGCATGGCTGCGTAGCTTATCAGACTACACCATTGTGGCATATATTAACTGAGTTCTTTCTGTCTCACCTAGCATAAAATTTCAGGTTTCCTGAGGTTTCATTTTGACATTAAGAACCACTCCAGGTAAAGCACATTCTTAGCACATCCAAAAGACTAGATCCTTCTCTTCAAGACCAAAAGATAAATTAATCCCAGATATTGTTGCAGATATTGAGGCCAATAAAAAAATAAAACTGCCTGTTGTGAATGAAATGAACACAAATAGCGAATGTTATGATTTTATTTTTTTTTTTTAATGGTCATTGTAAGTTAATGAAATATGCTCCTTGACATGAGTAGCCTTTCTGAATGTACAGAACAGGGTACAAAACAATCCAGAAAACGTACCAACGCATGTCGTGAAGCAATCTCACAACTTTTCACAATGGATCCTAGAAAGGAAAATCCCGAAATAAAATTTACAAAAAAATTCCATCTTGTATAAGCATTTTCCTGCAAATTTCCTCATGATTATTATAACACAAACACATGCAGAATGATATAACTTTACATATACTTAAAATTAAATAATAGTAGTAGTAGTAGTAGTAGTAGTAGTAGTAGTAGTAGTAGTAGTCTTTTACTCTTTTACTTGTTTCAGTCATTTGACTGTGGCCATGCTGGAGCACCGCCTTTAGTCGAGCAAATCGACCCCAGGACTTATTCTTTGTAAGCCTAGTACTTATTCTATCGGTCTCTTTTGCCGAACCGCTAAGTTACAGGGACAAAAACACACCAGCATCGGTTGTCAAGTGATGTTGGGGGAACAAACATATACACACACATACATATATATATATATGCACATTTATACGACGGGCTTCTTTCAGTTTACGTCTACCAAATCCACTCACAAGGCTTTGGTCGGCCCGAGGCTATAGTAGAAGACACTTGTCCAAGGTGCCACGCAGTGGGACTGAACCAAGCAAGTTACTTACCACACAGCCACTTCTACGCCTAAGCCAAATCCATTGTTTGGTTTAACACTACTGTTTGACCCTTTAGTATCTTTTGGAGTGTTTACTCAGTTGCAAGCACCTGGACAAGGTCTCCCATTTATGAATATTTTCCCTCTTCTCCCAGTTTCAGAGGCCTTTCTTAAAAAGGCATGGTAAGAGGCACTGTACTTCTCCCCTTAACTATACAATAAATAAATAAATACTACCAAAAAAGCAAGAATTTTAATAAAAAAAAAATCTCACACAACTTGAACTCAAAATTTACAACTTATCAAGTTTAAAATCAACTTTTGGGATTCATATGAAAAACATTAAAGGGAGGCAAATTCCTTACAGTTAAATATCATCTAGATTTCCATAACCAAAAGGCATCAATCAATCAGTCTGACAGATAACATAATATTTAAAATGAAAATATGAAGTATGTAGGACAAATAGCAATTCAAGACAGAAACCACAACAGATCTATTTTCTGATAACAAGTGATTCTCAGCATTACTCACTTTTAAAGTTGTAACATTTTAAAGAGAATTTCAGGTTTGAAACATGCTGGGTTTACTTTTTTGACTGCTGAGAGTATTATGAGGTTAGATATGGAGAGAAATCTTATATCATCTCAAACATAGAAAATAATATAAATAAATAACATTTACACTGATTCAGGAAATAGGTTTAATGTACAGTTCCGATCACTGCCATTCTGTTTATTCAGAAGAAATATTTGATAAAATATTAACAAAAACACCAAACCAAAGAAAATAGAAAATTCTTCTTTTGATATATTGTCAGTGTTTCATATAGCTGTTGGGTCTAGAGATTACAGAGTTGGGCTCACAAACATAAAATGAAGGGTTTGATTCACAGACTGGACAGCAAGTTGTCCCCCTCGAGCAAGGTACTTCATTTCACAGTGCTCCCGTTTACTCGGCTGAAAATGATTCCACCTGAGTGCTGATGTAGGCCTCATCCCCTACTCTCCACCAACTGTCAAATCCTGGACTTGGGAGGGCCAAGAGGGTGATTGTGTCTGCTCATGACTACATAGATAGCTAAGATAAATAGTGAAAGAACAGTAAATGTTACCAAACTATACTCACAAGTGATGGCTATCATTTTTGTTTCAGCCTATACCAACACTGAATAAACCTAAAATGGAAGTCAACCATGACCATCTGACCATAACAGTCTCTAGGACAATGTTATCCATTGTGTCCATTTATGGTGTGATTTGAAAGAGACCTGGTTGGTATTTCTTGCAGGTCAAGCAATCATGAAGCTTTCTTGTCAACTACCATCTTTATAGAAAACAGTATCTAAGGTAGCTTTATAACATTTGTTGCTGCATTCCATTTCTCATAATCTGTACATTGCTCAGCATTTCCATATATTGTTGTTGGCACTCCGTCGCTTATGATGTCGAGGGTTTCAGTTCAACAGAACAGCCTGCTCGTGAAATTAACGTGCAAGTGGCTGAGCACTCCACAGACACGTGTACCCTGAACGTAGTTCTCAGGGGATATTCAGCATGACACAGTGTGACAAGGCTGACCCTTTGAATTACAGGCACAACAGAAACAGGAAGTAAGAGTGAGAGAAAGTTGTGGTGGAAGAGTACAGCAGGGTTCGCCACCATCCCCTGCCGGAGCCTTGTGGAGCTTTAGGTGTTCTCGCTCAATAAACACACACAACGCCTGGTCTGGGAATCAAAACTGCGATCCTATGACCACTAGTCCACTGCCCTAACCACTGGGCCATTGCGCCTCCACATTTCCATATATAATTTGCTTTTAAGCAATTTTTTTTTAAAATCCAATTATTTATTTATTTATTTTTAGTATAATCACTGATAAACAATTTTGTTCTTTCTAACTTCAGTAATTTCTGAAATAAACTGAATACTGTAGTAATGAACAAAACAAACAAACTAACTAAAACATTATCTAATTTTTTGGTGGGTAGACAGATATGTTTCAAGTGAGGTAGGAATAATAATAATAATACCATATAAACTTGAATGGGATGTTGAACAGTATTGAAAAACCAATTGTAATTTGAAAAACAGATAATGATGAATATGATGCTCTCATAAATGTTAAATGATTTTCTGAAAAAATAGACTAATTTAATAGACAAGCATAAAACTGATCATATAACACACTCTTTCTCTGTCTAACACTGCTGAATCAAAAGTCAACATTTATTATTGTTACAGCTGTTCCATGCATAAAATGGATTCACTTTGATCTAAAAATCTAACAAAATATTTTAGACAGAAGCATGTGGATTTGTGGTTAAGAAATTCACTTCACAACTAAGAGTTTGAGTTCAACCTCACTGAGCGGCACCTTTGACAAATGTCTACTACCATAGCTTCAGGTTGACCAATGCTTTGTGAGTGGCATTTGGAAGATAGAAACTGTGTAGTTGTCCCACAAAAGGAGCCATTCCCGTTTTAGAGATGATAAGACAATCTGTCATTTACTTTAACTACAAGGGTCATAGCATCTTTAGTGGAGTTGCATGCATTCAGAATAAATCTGACATTAATCTGACAATAAGTCTGACATTAATTGCCACTTACGAGTCTGAGAAGCCCTGAAAAATAGTCTCAGGCACCATTTTTCCTTTTTGGATGAAGTCTTTAAAAAAGTAGTCCATTTCCTACAAACAATCTTTTATATCTAACTAAATATGTTATCGTTAACTTAAACTGTCTTAACTATTCACTTCAAGCTTTGTAAAACAATTTTCGCTATCTTCTATATTCACAGACCATGTTCCGTCTGATGTTTATTTCCTGTCTATCCCTTCTTTTCACAGCCATTGATATTTTTAAATAACTATATTAGCCCAATTTTGTGCAAATTATTTCCTTAACTCTTTTAACTGTTACCAGTGAAGCTTAAATAACAGTGGTAGACTTCACTGTCTGCTTTAACATAACCACCTGGATTTTAGCAGTCCATTTACTAGCAAATATTCAACCCATGTCTCTTAACCACTTCCTTTCTTCCATTTTGAAGGTCCTGAAAAATGTAACTTCTGACAAAGGTTTAAAAAGAAAAAAATTAAAAAAAAAAGAATTCATCTTAAAGAGATTCCACAAAATACCCAATTTATTATTAAAGTTTCAATGATCACTTGAATAAAGGAGCTTATGAGAGATTGCTAGACCTGATATAAATGACAACCAAAGCACCTACAAATCATGCCCTTAAAATTGGTATGATCACAGCTGAAATGTCCTTGACCCTAGGGTAGTTCAAACAAAGCTGACCCAAGACTAAATAACTTATTAATAAAGAGGTTTTCTAAAGTTAGAAACACAGCAGATGATTTGAACTGACTGAACAGGAAGTCAGTCCATGAAAGAATTTCATCGTCACACAGTAAACATTGTTAATTATACAGTGTTCTTGTCACTTGCAGCATTGAAGTTTTATTTCCATATGGTACTTCATTAGACCAAGCTGTAATGAACAGAATTAAGTGTCTGTTTGTTTCTTTTTTTTTTTTTTTTTGTTACTGACATCAACTCTATTACCTACCAGCTAACAACTGTTATTATGGTAGAATAACTTGGTTTTCAAAGTTGTCTGGAAAGTATGTAATGAAGTCAAAACACAGTTATTATTCATCTCTATATGTGCCTTGAACCTAAAGGAGCTAAGCAAAACTGACCCAGAAGTTCTGTATTTAAACTAAAGCATTTCTTAAATAAAATATATTGCACTACATCTAATGGTTATGCTTCTTTTTAATATAAGCCAAGACCTCTTCTATGTAACAGCTAAAATTCTCTAACTGCCACCCTCTTTAGAAAGAGGCCCAGAGGATGGTCATGCATAGAAATTTTAACTGAATGCTTTGTATGAATGATCTGATTGAGAAGAACAGACAGGATATAAACAACAGCATCAATATAGTATTATGTTATTCTAAAACAGCTGGTATTAGGAGTGGTAATAGTTTCTTAGGCATATTTACACAAAGAAAAATTATTGCCAGGGACATAACAATGGATAAAGCAACAAGATTTGAACTGACTATGAGAATATTACATCAGCACATTAACCCTTGAGATATGTTTTATTGAGGTAAATACAGTTTATAGACTGACTATGAAGGTGTGATACTAGAGCTGTGAAATCTTGCATGCATTAATTTCTACTCTTCTTGAAAACTGCATTGTTTCTTCTAGGTAAATTCACATCTGACTGTTCAAAGATAACCTCAAAAGTAATTAGTAGCAGGACAAAATTTGGCATCATGGTGTTATCAAATAGCTGCAGAAAAAGGATTTAGCCACCAAGGACATTCATGCTGACATGGTTGCTACATTAGGGGATGATACTCCAGCTTTATCAACAGTGCAAGAAAGTGGGTAGCTAAATTTAGGAGAGGAAAGGAGAGTTTTGAAGATGACCTAAAGTCTGGATGTCCTGCAACTGCCACCACAAAGGAAAACATTGATCACATTTACTACATCATGATGAATGGTAGGCAACTGACTATATATCGAATAGCCAATGCTATTAGAATATCCTGTGAGAGAGTTGAGAATATTCTGCACAGTGAACCTGGCATGACAAATGTTTCTGCTCAGTAGGTGCCACATCTTCTTTCACCAAATCAAAAGTGCACTAAGTTGATCACATCATGGGAAAATTTGACATTGTTTGAGGAAGATCCAGCTGGTTTCCTTGAACGTTTCCTAACCCAGGGTGAGTGTTGGCCTTATCACTTTGAGCCAGAGACAAAGAGACAATCCATGCAATGGAAACACTCCTCCTCACCTGCTCTAAAGAAGGCCAAAGACATTTCATCTGCAGGGAAGGTGATGGTCTCAGTTTTGCAGGATGCAAAAGGCATTGTGTTTATTCAAAAGGGCCACACCATCAATGGAGACTACTATACCAACTTGTTGAAGCAGTAACAAAAGGTCATCAGTACCAAACACTCAGGAAAACTGTTGAAAGGAGTCTTGTTTCATCAGGACAATGCTCTAGCACACAAGACCTAGGTTTTAATGGCTGCTGTACATGACTATGGCTTTCAACTGGCTGATCACCTTCTCTATTTTCCTGATTTAGCCCCATCTGACTATCATGTTCCCCAACATGAACAACGCTTGGCCGGGAATCAGCATCACAGTGATGACAATGTCATGTCTGCTACTGGTAACTTTTTTTTTATCAAATTGTTCACCAATGGGATCCAGGCACAGTAACACCGATGGAAGAAGTGTGTAGATTGCAAGGGAGACTATGTTGAAAAATAAACCTCATTTGGTCACATTCCATGAGAGGATCTTAGTCAGCCTATGAACTTTCAAGCCAACCTTTGTATTAACTACAAACCAAAAAAGGTAAAAGTAAAACCAGTTTATATTCTTACTACAAACTTTATCTTTATGAAAGCAAGTGCAGACAGCTGCTCTGAGTGGGCAAGCAAAGTGGGCCCCAACAAGGTTTGAAACCAAAACAATGAGATATGCTACAACACTGCAAATTATCAAAACTCATACTTATCTTTATTAATGAGCTAATTAAAATTCCTGTTAATTTGATCATGTAAGACCTCTTTCAAGAATCCAAAGTAAACCAATTCATTTTCCTACATTATACTATTAATATAGTTATGGGGTGGGTATTCTAGTTTATAAATAAACTGCACAGTTTCAAATGTGATCCAAAATCATTGTTGAAGATGAAAATCAGCTGCTGCTAAGGGAAGTTTCTAAAACCATCACAGAATTAGCAGGAAATGAAAACAGTTTGATATTTTAATTAAACCATACCCAAAGTGATACCTGGTATTAGGTACAACAACAAAGATATCATGCCCCAGAAATGGAATCAATACCACTTACTACTATAAGGATAGTTGAGGCAGTTTACACCCTTCACTTGCAACATATGTTTCACATCCACAGTAAAAATAAATGTTCTGTTTTTACTTTAGAATGCTAACTGCATTTGAAAGAAGTGACAGGAAGGAATCAAAATGTGGCATAAGCAAATCCAAAGATGCAGTTTCACCTTAAGACAGCACTAAATATTTACATAGAAGTGGTAACTTGGTATGGTGGGGTGTAAACATAATTGAGACTACACTCCTATTAAGCTGAGGCAAGCATTATTAAACAATGGTTAACCAAAGTAAGCAAAAGCAATGCAGACAACTAAAAATGTCTTTAAAATGAGGTGATGCAATTAAAGCCTCCAACTTAAATTTGGCAAGGTGGAACAAAGACTGTTTTCAGACCTAGTAGGGAGAGAACTCAAACTTCAAGAAAGCTGGAGCTTTCTTTTTTTTTTTTTTGTGGGGGTGGGGTTTATTAGAGAAGAGTTGAACTCCACACTTATAGGGTCCTGGATACACCATTCTCACTTCATTAATCTTATCTTATGGCCAGGTTCCAACCTGGGCCACAGCAACAAAGTCCACCTGCTGCACTTCTTGGTCCCACATCACTGCCTTGAGGTCCTAGATACATTCCAGACCAGTGTCTCTACAATCAAGTTGTTGATGTAAGAGTGACAAGGTTTTCCCCTTCTTACATCATCATAAAGTTAGTTCCACAGACTAATTTGAATGTTTCCAGTACAATTCTGAATTGAATTCATAAAAATTCAGGAATAAGAGAGGAAATCAGAAGATAATTTCTCACATTAGTACATTCTAGATATCCTCAATTGTGACAACTCAAAATAGAAAAGTATAATCTAAAAGAGTGCATTCACCAAAATATGGTGCTGAATACACAAACATAAGAGAGAAAAATTGTAAATTAGAAATATTAAACTATATGTACTTTACATTATTTACATTTGACGGATATTTGTCCTCATCTTGTTTGTTAACACAACATTTCGGCTGATATACCTTCCAGCCTTGATCAGGTGTCTTGGGAAAATTTCGAATTTGGGTTCTCATTCCTAATAATAACATCGAAAAATACCTTAGGAATGAGAACCCAGGTTCGAAATTTTCCCAAGACACCTGATCAAGGCTGGAAGGTATATCAGCCAAAATGTTGTGTTAACAACAAACAAGATGAGGACAAATATTCGTCAAATGTAAATAATGTACATAATTCCTCATCTCTTAACTATAGAACTGTATATGTAATTTGCAACACACCACACTTAAATTCAGATGTAATTATAAAAAGAGATACTGAATCTGTTAAAGCAAATTTATTCTAAAAGCAACAGATTTAAGCTCGTGTGTTTAGGAATACTACACATGGTTGAAGTAACTTTTTAAAAGTCAAATTCTTTCATTACAGATGAACAAACAAACTTAATTAAATTGATCTTAATGAATGCTCAACCGGCCCTGGATCTCCAAAACAGAATTTAAAATTGCAGACAATATTTTAGCATCTCAATGTTTCATTTATATGCATACATGCGTGCGTGCGTGCGTGCATATATATATATATATATATATATATATATATATACATACACACACACATATATCAAATGTAAACATACACACATCCGAATCAATATTCAAGACAAAAAGGTGTTTTGTATTTTTAAAATCAGATTTAAATGAGAAAAGTTTCCTTTATATCATCTATAATTCCTAAAGAAATATGAAAAAATATTTGGCATTCAATCAAGCACAATCCAGCTGCCTACAAACAGAGGCCTCTGCAAGAGGGCAGCAATGGGGAGAGTAAAAGAAAAATTTTAAAAAAACAGTCTAAGATAGCTGTTTTGATAACTTTTTGATGCCAAAATTTTCCATCACATCTGTAACTAACCTACTTTAAGAGATTGAAATATGCAGATACATTAACTAAGCATTTCTTCCGAGCCTTTTGTTCACTCAACCAGCAGGAAATAACAGCCGAATCTCCCTCAAATCACATCCCTTCATCCTTATTTAATATCCATTGTCCATGCTGGCATGGGTTGGATAGTTTGACCAGAGCTGGTAAGCCGAGAGGCTACACCAGACTCCAGTTTGATTTGGCTTGATTTCTACAGCTGGATGCCCTTCCTAATGCCAACCACTCCAAGAGTGTAATGGGTGCTTCTACGTGCTGCTGGCACAGGTGGCAGTGGCATGACACCAGTATCTGCCACAACTATGATTTCACTTGGCTTGATGGGTCTTCTACTCAAGCATGGCATGTTGCCAAAGGTTTCAATCATTTGTCATTGTCACCATGAGGCCCAATGCTTGAAAAGTGCATTTTACATGCCACCAGCACGGGTGCTAGTCATGTGACAACGGCATCAGCTACATTGCCTCTGTGAGGCCCAATACTCAAAAGGTGTTTTTTTACATGCTACAGGCATGGGTGCCGGTCACATGATACCAGCATCAGTTACAACTATGATTTCACTTGGATTGATGAGCCTTCTAAACCATGGTGTATTGCCAAAGGTCTCAGTCACTAGTCATTGCCTCCATGAGGCCAAATGTTCGACGATCACGCTTCACAACCCCGTCCCACGTCGTCCTCGGCCTGCCCCGTCCCACGCCGTCCTCGGCCTGCCCCGTCCCACGTCCTCCTGGGCCTGCCCCTTCCCACGTCCTCCTGGGCCTGCCCCTTCCCACGTCCTCCTGGGCCTGCCCCTTCCCA
>NC_068987.1:30203053-30206467 GCF_001194135.2 Octopus bimaculoides | reverse complement strand
GCCACGTCTTCCTGGGTCTACCCCTGCCACGTCTTCCTGGGTCTACCCCTGCCACGTCTTCCTGGGTCTACCTCTGCCACGTCTTCCTGGGTCTACCTCTGCCACGTCTTCCTAGGTCTACCTCTGCCACGTCTTCCTAGGTCTACCTCTGCCACAGGTACCCTGTACAGTTACAGATTGGCACTTTTTTTTTTGTACGGCTGTCTTTGTCCATATACATCACATGACCATACCAGCGCAATCATCTGTTCTTTAAAAAATAATACATTTGACAATGTAGTCCAAGATATTCTTAAAAAGACCCAGTCATAGCTGGAACATGTTTGATCATAGGTCGACTGGACCAAAGTTGACCAACAGCTAATCAGCAACCCATCATTTTAGTCTATCTTGGACTACATTATCTAACGTGCTCTTTCAAAGAAAGTAGGGAGTAAGTTTAGAGAGGTTAGGCTGCTATTTCTAGCAGGTTGAGCAAGCAACTGTGTAGAGGCTCCCTTACTGGTTCAAAGGAGAGGAAGTTGAAAATGGCATCAATACTGTATATCACTAGCTCTCATAAGTCCTAGATGACTGAATGGCTAAGTCAACACAGGGATTTGTACTACTAATGCAGAAGAATGAAAGTAAATACTATAAGATGCTTGTCTGGCAGTCCACTAATACTATTAATTCATTAGAGACTATCAATTTATAAGAATCAAATCTCTTCAAGCTGTTATCACAGAGTTGAAGTGAATACCATAAACCAACAAAGAACTCGTCAAATAGAGTGTTGACATGAAATAAAACAGCAAATTGTGTTTCCCATGCAATACTATTTACAGCAGCAAGTTGTACTTAAGATGTCATACTATTTACAATACAGGTACAGGGTGTTTGGGCTAAATTTGACAATTTTTTTCATGTCTCCATTACTCAGATATTTTAATCACAATTTTTAAAAAGTAATAAGGCATTTCTAAATCTGTCAACAATGACTTCAACAGACATTGTTTAATTGTAGATCAATGCTGTTCAAGCAAACCTATGATCAAAAGTTATTCCAGGCATGACCATCTCTTTTTTGTATCTCGACAACAGTATCCAACGTTGCCTTCCCATTATTTTTTTTTAATAGTAGAGTGTGATTTAAATGCAATATGGTGGCTAATATTAGACCATCAAGCAACCATGTTGCCTGGAACCAAGAGAATTTTAACCAATAGCAGGTGAAAGGAGTTGGTATAAATAATATTGTGAGAGAGTGGTACAGTATTTAGTTTTTCCTCTCAACATTTAAAGGGCAAATCTTAGAGCCAACTTTACCTTTCATACTTCTGGGGTTGAAAAAAAAAAAAAATACCGTATATAGAAAGCTCAACCCACTCAATGGCCACACCTCACACTTCACCAGTAATATGATTATCTTTGTGTCAACTCAAAAAGAAATTATAAAAGTTCATGTTTTAATGAACAGACAAGACAATAACTGTTAAATACCTTAATTTTACTGCAGAAAGCACACATATATATATATCCACTCAAAATTCTATTATCCTCGATTGTGAAAAGCAGATTTATATACAAATTTAACTTTTTGTTGAGGATTGTCATGTTTGAAACTATTTTTAGTTACGTCAAGTTTAATTAGGCAGAAAATACCAATTCTATTTTTGGTATATATTTAACATTATTAATGGAATAATGAAATTTAATTTCACAGTGAAAGGTTTAAAGTATTTAGTTTGGTGTCTCAATGTTCTAAGATCAAATCTCAACAGGATTCACATTGTTCATACAGGAAGAGTCACCAACATAGGTGCTAAAAATATATTGATATTTACTCAACTAGGTCTGACCCCTGAATGGCCTTTGATAAAGTTCACTTAGTTGCAGGCATTCAAATTAGACAATTTGCTTAACATCCTCTGCCTCCGGTTCCCTCTCTGCAAAGGCTGCAGTGATCTTACAAGTGAGGAGCCATAAGGACTTAGTCAGGGGAGGAGGTACAGTGCCCAACCTAAATAATTAAGAAACAGCTTATCATAAGGCGACAAGAGAGTCTTTGAATGGTTTCTCAACATGCAAAAAATATAAGCCAAAGTTCCTTCAAATGCCATAGATAATGTAGTCCTAGAGGTCTCTAAATGGTCACAGCTGAATCGCCTTTGACTATAGCTCTGCTCAAAGTTGACCTAGAGCTGAATAACAACAATTTAATCCTTAAGAGTGTCTTTCAACATGGCTAATCTGATAAACTTTAAATAGATTCTTTTAAATGTTATAACAATATTTTTTCTGGTTATGCCTAATCTTGCTTTGGTGATAACACTTCTACTATTAGTCAGCTAAGCACATATTTTTATCAACTATATCTACATGAAAGTTTCTATTACAAACTCATTCAGCAACTGAAAAACAAAATAGTCTTAAACTAAAGAAGTCAACTAAATGAGAATTTTAAGACTTTCTATTTTCTGCCTCAAATTAGTGCTTATCGTGTTTAATATAATACATCAACGTTAGTGCTATATTATATTCAGTCAAAACTAAACACATTTCTTCACAGCAAGGTCAACAGAAATGCATGTTTTTTGCATTAGAAGGCTTCTCAATAGGTGTTGTATAGTTTGTGGGTCTGTGCCATAGACACATTTGATGTCATGAGAGGAGTTATATCCCCAGTTTAGTCAATAGCAGGTCATCTGAAACTACCAGTAGAGAGAGAGAGAGATACACACACAGGTATAAATATATATTATACAACTGTAGATTTACACATTTACAAACACAAACATGTGTATATGAGTGTTACCATAGTATGTGACAATTGGATATGTTAACCATTTAGTCAGTACATCCTGTTCATTTAGTGTGGCTTCTCATAATTGTTTCTCTTTCTTACTCACACATACAGTTAACATATCTAACTGCACTCTGCTGATGTCACACTCAACCCCTGTTAGCATTAAGCATTGAAAGTCAGCAAGAGTACCAACACATGGTTACAAGTCTGCTAGAACTAACCACCAAATTTCCCCCCAAATCACACCCTAGTGTGGTCACATTGGATAGTGCAGTCTGAGATATCTGAATAAATAATGGGATGGTCACAACTGGAATGTCTGGCCTGGCTTAACTCGGGCTAAACAACAATCATCATCTTCACTGTCCAATTTTCCATGCTTGCCTGGGTTGGACGGAATTTACTGAGGTGAAGTTTTCTATGGGCAGATGTTCGTCTTGTCACCAGGACTAACAAGACTAGACAGGTTTTCATGGATGAATAGGAATGAAGGACACTGCTTGAATGATGAGGACACTTATTTATTTTACAACCATTGTGTGAAGTCAAGGAAACACACAGAGAGAGAGAGAGAGAGAGAGAGAGAGAGAAAGAGAGAGAGAGAGAGAGAGAGAAAGAGAAAGAGA
>NC_068987.1:30200371-30202998 GCF_001194135.2 Octopus bimaculoides | reverse complement strand
AGAGAGAGAGAAAGAGAGAGAGAGAAAGAGAGAGAGAGAGAAAGAGAAAGAGAGAAAGAGAAAGAGAAAGAGAAAGAGAGAGAGAGAGAGAGAGAGAAATTGTTATATTCGGAACGGTAATTTTTTCCCCTTTTGCCAAATAAACACATGCACTATATATATATATTTTTTCCTTCACTCATTTATTACTGTTCTTATTCTATTATTTTAACTCGTGTCCATTGTCCAGAAATCTTTCGTCACACATCTGTGACCTTTTCAGCAACACTTTTCGTTTTCATGTGTATTTCTTGCTCCACTTACTCCATTCTGTTCTGAATGGAGTAAGTGGAGCAATTTCCATTGCCTCATCAGTTAAGACCGGCTCGAAAGCTCAGCTTTTCTGGTCTTGCTTCTCTATTAGTATCTATGTTTTTGTCATCCAAATTAACTGATGATTTAACAATTCACTATTGTGTATACATGAAATTAATATATACAGCAGTTTGCAATATATATATATATACATGTTAAATGGTGATATATATATATACATCACCAAAACAGAATCGATACTCGTACTGGTGTCATATAAAAAGCATCCAGTACACTGTGGAGTGGCTGGCATTAGGAAGGGCATCTAGCTGTAGAAACTATACTAGAACAGACAATGGAGCCTGGTGCAGCCTCTGGTCTTACCAGCTCTGGTTAATTCATCCAACCCATACCAGAATGGAAAACAGACATTAAATGATGGCAATGACAACACACATACACACACAAATTGGCTTCTTTCAGTTTCCTTCTTCTAAATCACCTCACAAGGTTTTGTTCAGTTCTGGTTTCTAGAAGATATTTGCCCAAGGTGCCAGACAGTGGGACTGAACCCCAAACCATGTAGTGTTGAGAAGCAAATTTCTTAACACACAGCCACAACAATATTGTACAATAATCATTCATTATATATGAATAAGTGTGTTCAAAGTCACCTACCACTGGCAGAGCTTAGGGAACTCTGGACTCAGCCCCAAGATCTAACACCTGAACGAAGTCACCAACAAAATATCAATATAGAAAATCTAACAATAGAAACTGACATGTAAATAACATTCAACAGAAAACTATATATTACCCCACAAATTACCATTATTTATACACACCATTAAATGATCATTTCAAATGGAAATTGGGGTTTTATTTGAATAATATATTCTGAGAAAGAGGAAATTTTCCCATGGCTTTTTCAGACTTTCCCACACTGGTCATGCTGGTGTGATTGATGTTCTTAGGCTATTTTCATATAACTAACTTACTGAAATGGTACCAGATATATATATTGATTTGTTAATTCTTTAAAAAGAAAGCAATGTTCTACTGTAGTCAGAAAGGAGTGTAGAGGACTAAAATGACTGCTGTTGCACACCATCAAATACATACCTGCAAGGACCACCACTCCCCAACCACCTGTATATTACACATTGACTACCACTTACTACCTCTACTATATACACATTGATTATTGCAAGATACTTGCGAGAAATAGCGAAATAATACTGTCTTTGAAAAAAAAAAAAAAAGCTACACAAGCTTCTGTGGTCTTGAACTGAAAAATGAGGGGATGCTCATAGCTGGAATGTCATTAATCATACACCTGTTCAGAGCTAATGTGGAGCTAATCAGTAATAACAGTGACCACCACCATTTAGCTAATGAAAGAGCTTCTATATCTAATCCCTCTAAGAAATAGCAACCAAATCACCTTGAAATTATATTGCACTCCTGAGATGTAGAACACAAACAGCAGCAATTGTTATGCTTAGACCGAATCCACCTCTAGTAAAGCTGCTATCAGAATTTGAGTACAGAAATAGACCAGACAGTGGAGAATGCTTCACTATGCAATTTATCAATGCATGTTGGAGTGTAGTGTGGTTCTCAGCTAAACAGTGACATGATTTCAAGGGGAGAATGGATTTGTGGGTCATGCCTAATTTGTACTGTTTCTGTACTAATTTGCTTTGTATTAATTTGTACTGTTGGGTCAAGTCTGACATGAGCCAAACCAACAATGTCCAGTACAGTGTGTGTGTGTGTGTGTGTGCGTGTTTACACAGCCCCCAGACACAGCTGTTGGACCTGTAACACCATACCTTCTCCCCTTAATTTTATGGGTCTTTGTACTGCATAAGTTTAATATGGTAATATAATAAATATCTATACGTGAATGTTCATCTGAATATATTTTTAGTCTTTATTTTCTCTCTATTTACATGAGTACATGTATATTTTGTATATCGAGCCCAAGTGGTTTTATGTTTACTTGTATCATTATCTCCATATCTGCTCAGTTGGATTCCTCTTATGGCGACTCGTTACTCCATTGACCTAGTAACATTCAAATTTACACACAAAAATCTTTACAGAAGTTTTTTTCAATATTGGTCTCTCTCTCCCCCTCCCTCCCTCATTTATGCGTGTAACAGCCCTAACGCTTAGTTTTAGAATGGTGGCAGCTGATGAAGGGAATGTTCTCTATTTGGCCTGTGTGTTTTCTGTACTGTTTATCATTTTGTCCACATTTTTTGCGAAGTCCTGTATCCAGATATGCATTTATATATACATGTAGATGTAGGTATGTACATACATGT
>NC_068987.1:30199671-30200271 GCF_001194135.2 Octopus bimaculoides | reverse complement strand
TAGATAGATAGATAGATAGATAGATAGATAGATAGATGAACCTTGTATGTACGTATGAACTACGTATGTACGTATGTGTCTATGTACGTATGTATGTATGTATGTATGCATGCATGTACCAAACAACAAATAATGAGATAAACAATATATCAAAAATTTAACAAGAGTGTCAAATACAATTGAAAATGAACAGGTTTGCCCATAAAATGTTTTAATAGGCGAAGTGAAGTGGCGGCCATATTTAACGTTGCCGCCATTAATTTGCTCGTAATGGCCAGCAAAATTACCGGAAGAATTCAAGTTTGCTACTTCAGCTTGGGTAAATAAAGCAACGAGCAAATAAGAGTTTTGCTTTTTTATCATTGCAAGAATGTATAGATGGATGAAAACTGGATAGATGTGTAACTATGCTTCATATATATACTCATGCAGGCTTATAGATATATGCGTATATGATTATATATATGTGTGAGTGTATGTGTTTATGAATGTTATACATATATATATACATCCATATATAGATACACATACACACACACACATATATATGCATATATGTGTGTGTGCATATATATATATATATATATATATATATATATA
>NC_068987.1:30197928-30198829 GCF_001194135.2 Octopus bimaculoides | reverse complement strand
TAAAAGAGTTCCAACTCTGTCTGTTTTTTATGTTTTTTATTTATATTGTAAAATTTATGTGGGATATAGAATATGGAATATATAATATATGATATAAAAAAAGATGGATGGTATAATGAAATGAAGTATTGAATGTCTTATTGAATATATGAAATATTGAGTGTTCAATATAAAGGATTAAATATATAAATATATAAAGGCGAATACGTATTTTCTATACCTTGTGGTATTTCATCATAGCCGGTATGACAGTCGTGCGTTTCTGTATGTATGTATGTATGTATGCATTCGGTGCTGGCGTGTGTGTACGTGTGTGTGTATGTTTGTACGACTACGGACGTATATGTGTGTCGGAATGAGTGATGTTCGATTCGTCTGATGTGTTACGAATGCTTCAGAGGCAGGTGATCCATGTGTATTTGGCTGTGGCGGCAGTAGTAATGGTGTTAGTGACAGTAGTGGAGATGTCTGCGGCTGCTATAGTTGTTGTTGTTGTTCTTTAGCTGGTGGTGGTGGTGGCGGTGGGTGATTTGTTAGTGCTCAACGAGTTTTGAGTTTTGCTAAGACCTGCATAGAGGCGATTTGGGCGGAAGATAAGACGGGAGCTTAAAACGCGTTCAAGATTAGTCTAACTTCCGTTCAATCTCAAAAATGGACAAACACCCATACACACACGTAAAAGAATATTCACATACACATACACACACACAATTATGGCCACACACAAATACGCTCACTCCAATACACACACATTGCCAAATACCCTTCGAGACGCACACACATACGAAAAAATACACACGCAAATACATACACACACATTTAGACACGCACACACAAATACACTTACACACACGGATACAAAAGCAAACAAACAAACACATATACAAACAGACGCACAAAG
>NC_068987.1:30194253-30195814 GCF_001194135.2 Octopus bimaculoides | reverse complement strand
CGGGGAACAGATTAGGTTTATCCGTGGAGAGAAAAGCCTACGGAAAAGACCACGGTCACCTCAGGCTTCTTTTTTTAAAGGTACATGAAAGTAAGTACCTTCTCTCCTTTTGTCTCTTTTTGTTACAAGTCTATGCTTAAAATGGTGTCGTCTTTCATTCTTACCATTCTTGCCACATTTACCCATTTTTTAGATAGATAGATAGATAGATAGATAGATAGATAGATAGATAGATAGATAGATATTCTTTTATTCTTTTGTTCTTTTATTCTTTTGTTCTTTTATTCTTTCACTTGTTTCAGTTATTTGACCACTGCGGCCATGCTGGAGCACCGTTTTTAGTCGAACCAATCGATCCCAGGATTTATTTTTTGTAAGCTTAGTACTTATTCTATCGGTCACTTTTGCCTAACCTCTAAGTTACGGGGGCTTAAATACACCAACATCGGTTGTCAAGCAACTGAACCAACAACGAAATAGAGTGTCTTGGTCAAGGACACAATACACCGCTAGGTATCGTACTCACAATCTTACCGAATACCCTAACTACATAACTATGCGCCTTCACATATAATAATACAGGTTGGTCATGAATGGGATATCTTTGATAATAAGTCAATTCGGTCAAGACTGGGTTGAAGTTAAACGACAATAAGGGCTAAAAGATAATAGAGAGCTATTAACAAATATATCACCTTTTATTATTACATCATCGATAAACATTACACTATTACGTCATCTACGATTAAATACCACTGTGCTACAATAACACTCTCTTCGCTGTGATTTAAGAAACGCCTTATGAGAGATCAATATACTGCCACATCAACACGACATCAGTACATCATGTAACAAAGATGGCGTTATGAATTACATGTACGACTCATTTTGGGTAACCGGATTAGCCAACAGCACAAAACGGATATTCCGTATTGGTATGTAAAAGCAGATGAAGTTCAATTTGAATTCTCGGTGTCCTCCGAGAAGAATATTAGTACACACTCTCTAGGAAGGGAAAACATCCTAGTTGATGTAACACTCGTCATTGATATTACCTCTACGCTAATGAGGGAATTTTATTTCTGGGTGGAAACTAGCTCTTGTTTCTATTGATGAAACATTTGAAAACTATAGCCAAAAATATATTTATACACAAATGTATATACACAACAAGAGTGATATATTTAGTTAGTTAGAACAGGAAAGGAGAAAAAAAATAATCATGTGCATTTATATAGCTTATTTGCCAATCGGATGTGGATATTTCTTACACAATCATTAAGGAAAAGAATATTTTTCTTATAACTTTTTTCAAATATGCAGCAGACATTACAAGTGCAAGTATTGCAGTGTTGTGAAGAAGTTGGCTTCGCAAACAAATGGTTTCGCGTTCAGTCCCACTGTGTGGCACCTTAGGCAAGTGCCTTGTCTTATATTTCTAAGCGGACCAATGATTTACGAGTGAATTACAAGTAGACAAAAACTGTGTGGAATCCTGTTGTATGTATGTAGGTACACACATGCACACACACACATATTATATATATATATATATATATAT
>NC_068987.1:30192548-30193340 GCF_001194135.2 Octopus bimaculoides | reverse complement strand
GTAGGAAAACAAAAGCCAAATACTGTTCCGATCTTTGAAAACATTCTTTTCCTTTAAAAAAGAAAAGAAAAAGAAAAAGAAAAAGAAAAAAGAAAAAGAAACCTTTATTTCCTTATTTGAAATAGCAAAGTAGTAGTAGTAGTAGTCGTAGTAGTAGTAGTAGTAGTAGTAGTAGTAGTAGTAGTAGTAGTAGTAGTAGTATGATGATGATGATAATGACGTTGACGATGATGATGCTGATCATGATGATGATGATGATCATGATGATGATGATCATGATGATGATCATGATGATAGTGGTGGTGGTGGTGGTGGTTGAGGTGATGATATGAACGATGTAGTAGAAGCAGCAGCAACAGCAGCAGCAGCAGCAGTAGTAGTAGTAGTAGTAGTAGTAGTAGTAGTAGTAGTAGTAGTAGTCCCAATCGTCGTTTGTTGTAGTTGTAGTACTAATAGTACCAGCGGTAGCAGCAGTAAATTTTTTATCCTGATTATAAGGGAACCAGTTTTTTGGCGAGAAGAATGTGGTCGGTGCTACGGTTAAAATTCTTTTGATCATCTAATATATCGTCCCTGAACATTTCAAAGGCCAAGTCCAAATCTACAGGATTTGAAATCGTATTGTAAAAAGGACGAAACGAAAACGGCACAAGATACTTATCATTTCTTCTTCTTCTTCTTCTTCTTCTTCTTCTTCTTCTTCTTCTTCTTCTTCTTCTTCTTCTCCATCTCCTTCTTCTTCTTCTCCATCTCCTTCTTCTTCTTCTTCTTCTTCTTCTTCTTCTTCTTCTT
>NC_068987.1:30191886-30192336 GCF_001194135.2 Octopus bimaculoides | reverse complement strand
ACGAAAATGACTTCGTGACCCCTGACCTGGCTTTCTTCGAAAAATGGCAACAAATATGACAGAATTAATGAAAGGTCATAGCCGTACGGAAAATTAACATGGCTCTCTTTATATTCCTTTTCATCCTTCTCATACGCTTCTTCAACTTTTCCCTCTTGTCTCCCATTCTTTACGCTTTCCTCTTACGTTCTTCTTCTCATTTGCCTTTTATTCGCTCTCCCTCTTTCAAACTTGCTATTTGTCTTTCATTCCTTCAGTCTGTTTTTCTTTATTTCTTTTGTTCTTCTGTGCCTTTCGTTCTGTATTTATTGATTTTCATTTTACACTTCCAATTCAATTTCTCTTTTGCCTCGATTTTTCAGATGGATTTTTTGGTTCTGTAATATCTCTCTCTTTCACTTTCTCTCTCCCTCTGACTCTCTTCCTCACTCCACCTTTTCTCTCTCTCTC
>NC_068987.1:30189100-30191876 GCF_001194135.2 Octopus bimaculoides | reverse complement strand
CTCTCTCTCTCTCTCTCTCTCTCTCTCTCTCTCTCTCTCCCCTCTGTTTTCCTATCTCCACCTCCACTCTCTCCCTCTCTCCCCTCACTCTCTCCCACACTCTCTCTCTCTCTCTCCCTCTGTCTCACAGTCTCTGCCTCTATCTCTTTCTCTCTCTTTCTGTCCCCTCTCTCACTCTTACTATCTCCACCTCCTCTCTCTCCCTGCACTCTCTCTCTCTCTTCCTCTGTCTCTCTGTCTCTGTCTTTCTATCTCTGCTTTCTCTATCTCTCTCTCTCTCTCTCAATCAATCAATCTATCTATCTATCTATCTATCTATCTATCTCTGTCTGTCTGTCTCTCTCTCTCTCTCTCTCTGTCTCTGTCTCTGTCTGTCTGTCTCTCTCTCTCTGTCTCTCTCTCTCTCTCTCTCTCTCTCTCTCTCTCTCTCTCTCTCTCTCTCTCTCTCTCTCTCTCTCTCTCTCTCTCTCTCTCTCTCTCTCTCTATCTATCTATCTATCTATCTATCTATTAGTTTATTGTTCGTGTTGTAAGCTATGAAATTCTAGCATTCTCTCGATTTCCTGTGATTCAGACCGTCTCATGATCCCAGAAGACAAAATGGAAAAGGCGTTGCCCGAAGGATAGTAAGAGAGATGCGCTGGAACAGCCACTCTGACTGACAGGGCGCGCATTTGTGGATATCAATCTCCACCCGGATAACGGTGAGCAGGGGCCGAGAACGCCAGAGGTCCCACTGCCACAGGCTCATCCATAAACCTTTCAGAGAATGACCGATACTTTGGCAGTTGGCTTTTCTCAGCCTGGGCTGATTGCTGACAACAACAAGTCGCCGCTGGAGAAGGTGCCACTGCATGTGGCATCTCAGATAACAGACCTGCCGGTACGGAATGTAATACTTGTCATACTGTCCAGCCTTTTACCATCCCTTCAGTCGAGCCTCGCAGATTCGAGCTGGGAAGAAAGCTCGAATATAGGTAATACTTCCTAAATTTAACAGACAGTCATTTCCCTCGAGATCACAAACAGAGAAAAGCGTTCGATAGAAATTCTAGTAAAATTACTTATATCTGTATTCTCAATATGAAGTAAATTATATCATATTAACCAAGTTCTACTGCTGAAGCTGGATGTTAATGCGGAAACTCTGTTTTATACGTACTGAATGGGTCATTGCTTATGGCGCAATAGTTAAATGTACATACTTGATTGACCCAAAGATTATCATCGAAAATTTCACAATCACCACATTTCATTCGAAAACATCGAAAATGATAATACAAATCAAGCGGTTTGACATCACCAGAAAGATGGCAAAAAATTTTAGGGCATACATAAAAGTTACCAAGTGAAGCAAAGGTATAAATTCTAAGAATCTTACGAAAACCAGATTTATAACTTCATGTCAGCCTCTGCATACACGAGAACAATTTAAAGCTGGGTACATCACATTTAGGCTATTTCTTATAAGATTCAATTTTCCCCACAAAGAAATTTTTTGCCCAAATTATCTTTGCCCTAGAATATACAGGGGTTGGACAAAATAATGGAAACAGGTTAACATTTCAAACAAATTTATTTTAATATGGAGCAGGACCGCCTTTGGCAATAATTACAGCTTGAATTCTACGAGGAATGGACTCGTACAAAGTTTGAATTGTTTCCAAAAGAATTTTTGTCCATTCTTCAGCTGAAACAGTTTCCAGTTCTTGTAGTAATAATGGAGGATATCGACTCCTTATTTGTTTTTCTAAAATGCACCATAAATGTTCAATAATACTGAGATTGGCCAGATAAGATGTTCAACTTCACTAGAATGTTCCTCGTGCCATTCAGTAACGACTTTAGCTGTGTACATCGGTGCATTATCATCATGAAAGATCGCGTTTCCCTCCGGAAACAGTTCCGCAACCATAGGATGAATTTGATCAGACAAAATGTTTAAATAGTCTTCACTATTAATTCTGCCATGAAGGGAAACCATTGGGTCAGCGGATTTCCAAGATATTACACCACCCCCACAGATCATCACAAATCCTCCTCCATGTTTAACTGAAAGAAGGCAGTCTGGGGCAAATGCTTCTTTTGGCTGTCTCCACATGTATACTCGGCCGATGGTTGGAAATAAGGTTAAGGATGACTCGTCCGAGAAAATGACATTCCTCCACTGCTCTAGGGACCAATTCTGTAGGTTTTTACTCCACTCTAAACGCTTTGCAACGTTTGTTTTTGAAAGTGGTAGTTTTCTGATTGCAGCCCTCCCGTGAAATCCGGATTTTTGCATCTCCCGGCGAACAGTTTTTGTGGAAACTGGGTTCTCGAGATGGTCATTAAGTTCTACAGTAATTTTGGGAGCTGTACTTTTGTGATCCTTTCTAACAATTCACGTAAGAGTCCGACGGTCCCAACCTGAATGTTTCGGTTTTCTTCCGGAGTTTTGTTTCTAGGAGGAAGTTTTTCACTCTTTCTCAAAGGCTATCATTACTTGAAAGACAGTAATTCTTGATACACCAAACATTTCGGCTGTTTTCGGTGCACTAACGCCTGTCATGCGAGCACCAACAATTTGACCTCTTTGAAAGTCAGATAGATCTGTCATTTTAATGAATTTTAATAACCATTTTCTGATGATATCTAAAAAGAAACAGCAATTTTAGCAAAACATATTAAGCAACACTAATAATAAATCCAAAAACAAAAATGAACAAGCTTTTGACGGTTTTATAGATATTTCAAAATTATGATGCGATGATGCTAGGTGTTTCCATTATTTTGT
>NC_068987.1:30185324-30186048 GCF_001194135.2 Octopus bimaculoides | reverse complement strand
ACACCTAAAGCTCTACGAGGCTCCGACAGGGGATGGTGGCGAACCCTGTTGTACTCTTTCACCACAACTTTCTCTCACTCTTACTTCCTGTTTCTGTTGTACCTGTAATTGAAAGGGTCAGCTTTGTCATACTGCGTCACGCTGAATATCCCCGAGAACTACGTTAAGGGTACACGTGTCTGTGGAGTGCTCAACCACTTGCACGTTAATTTCACGAGCAAGCTGTTCCGTTGATCGGATCAATTGGAACCCTCGACGTCGTAAGCGAAGGAATGCCAGTAGTAGAATATATCTATATATATATATATATATATACACACACACATATATATATATACACATTTGTTTGTGTGTGTATACAAAGATGACTGGTGTCTGCACGGTCACCGCCCGTTAGGTTCCATTCAAATGTTATTGGTCAACACAGGCTGGCAGTGGACCTCCTTTGTCCACAATGTGCTGCGTAGTGGAATCGTACCGCGACGATATCATTGCAAAGTGATTCTCTTAACAATGCTTTAGGATCACCATTAGATTTCATTGGTTTCGTGCATCAAGCACTGTTTCATCATAAACTAACGACATATTGATAGTTACATAGCGACATATCTTTGTGTTTATGTCTATGTATATATCTGTGTGTCTGGCTCCTATCTCTCTCTCTCTCTCTCTCTCTCTCTCTATATATATATATATATATATATATATATATATATATATATAT
>NC_068987.1:30178570-30182701 GCF_001194135.2 Octopus bimaculoides | reverse complement strand
ATATATATATATATATATATATATATATATACACCTCTATATATATACCTACATACACGTTGACATAAACACAACTACACACATATGAGAAATGTATTGTTTTGTGTCTGATATTTCGAAATGTTTTGTATCGAGTTCTACAGCGTTTTGTATGCTTGTCATAAGATGTATAACACATGCGTGTCCAGTCGATCTAGCTGTAAATAGATAACATTTAATAGGCATAAATCACAATACATACACATAGAAACACACACGCGCATACCCACGGGCACACGCACAGACGTGCACATGCACACACGCGCGCGCATATACGCACACTATAACACTCTCTCTTAGACACATATGTATATATTATTATTATTATTATTATTATTATTATTATTATTATTATTATTATTATTATTATTATTATTATTAAGGCGGTGAGCTGGCAGAATCGTTAGCAAGCTGAACGGAATGGTTAGTGATATTTCACCCGTCGCTACGTTTTCATTTCAAACTTCGCCGAGGTGGACTGTGCATTTCATCCTTTCGGGATCGATAAATTAAATACCAGTTGAATAGTGGGGTCGATGCAATTGTTTCTATTTTTAGATTCCATATTCGAGTTAGCTCTATTTCCAGCTCTATTTATTTTGAAAGTTTCTCCATTTCTTTTAGAGAAACGTTGTCATCTGCTGGTATTGATACATCAATTAGAAAGCATTTTTTTCTTCATGATCTTTGACAATTATATCTGGCGTATTGGCCTTAATTTCTCTATCTGTGTGTATTGGCATATCCCAGAGTATAGTTGCTTTCTCGTTTTCTGTGACTTTTTCTGGCATATGCCTATACCATCTTTTTTCTGTTGTTATTCCATAGTTTTGGCATAGCTTCCAGTATATGTAGGTCCCACCTTTGTCGTGTCTGTGAATATATTCCTTCTTAGCCATCTACAGGGTTGCTCAGGTAGTAACACTCCATGACCACAGCATTAATTTGCTTGCTCCATCTACGCCGTGTGTGGTGGTCCCTTTCTGGATATCGACAAGTTGAAGCCGGACCAGAATCTCTGAGCCTACCGGGTGTAACACTGTCACCATCATTGGTTTCAGTTTCATTACGACTGTTATTCACAATATTTTGTTTTTTCATTGTCACTCATATGAAGTAGCGATTATCAGGTTGCATAATTACCAGTGTTTTTATTGTGACACCATCAATAGATGTATCATTAGTCAGCTCATAAGGAGGACGTTCCACCCGTCTCCTTTCATTATTATTATCATCACTGATATCACTGATATTATTGTTTTTATGTGTAATAGTAGCAGTGGTTGAGGCTGGAGGGGACAGGTTTCGTTGGTGAATCGGTCCATCTGCTGTCAACACCCTCTACGTGGAGGGCTGGGCATACCGTGGCTAATGATGCATAGACACGTGCTGAGGCTGCCGCACCTCCAGATATTCTGCCTAAACAGTGAACAGGTGTGGTCACCGTTTGTCAAACAGGCCTTTTCCAGCACGTCTCCTGGACTGAGCTGCAGTCATGGGCCGAGAAGAGACCCAGACGGGATAGGCAGCATTTGGAATGTTACCAGATATTCACTGCCCTCTACCAGGCGGGAAAATCGGTCAGCAGAACATCCATTCTTGAGTTCTATAGAGGGTTAGTAGTGAGAAAGTGCGATGACGCACTCGGAGAGGCACTAGACGTCGACGAAGTCGAAATGACCGGCCTGTCCCTGAAGAATTTCGAGCCTGGAACGATGGATAACTTCCAGAAATCACTCGCTTGGCAGCACTACCGGTGGGTGGGGGCACTGCCAGTTCTACAAACGCTCTCAGATGGACCTGCCTGAGATGCGCGCACAGAGCGACGAAACCGTTCTGCATGCACTCGTCCAGTGTCCATGCATTACTGACTTGTGGGATTATGTCGAGCAGGTGTCGTGTGTAGGACGGATCCGGCTATCGGCCGAGTTCATAGTGAAGATTAATCCGCCGCCTTCTTTTGGCCAAGAAGTACAGGCAGAACCGAAAGAGGTTGCATGATGGACAAGATTGAAAGGACTGAAGCCAGACACTTTTCTCTTCGACCAATCCTTCATCAACTTTCTCAAATTTCACTTGGAAAGGAAGATGAGGATGGATAGAGAAGTGATGCCCCCCTCCTCCAGTACAATTGCTGAAAGGTGGGTGAATGTAGCGGAAATGGCCCGGTGAGTGGACCTACCCTAAAAATGCACCGGTAGGCCGTGAATTTGAGGAGGAGAGGTGTACACTTCCAAGTGTCAGGTGGTTCAGAATTGGCGGGGTACCTGAACCAACCCTGGGTGGTCATCCTCCTTATTGGGGAAAATTTCATTGTTATAGTTTTCTTGTTTAATGTTTATTGTTATTGTTTTCTTAATTGTTTACTCGTTGTTTTCTGTAAAATCCCCACTGTCCCGTCTACTGTATTGTCCCCTATATGTCAGCCCTAGTGGCCAATAAATGAAATGATAATAATGATTATTATTCAGTTCTATATTTAAGAGATGAGGAATTATGTACATTATTTACATTATTTACATTTGAGGAATATTTGTGCTCATCGGGTGTTTTGGGGGAAATTTCGAACCTGGGTTCTCATTCCTATTTTTCGATGTGATTATTATTATTATTATTATAATTATTATTATTATTATTATTATTATTATTATTATTATTATTATTATTATTATTAATATTATTCGACTTTGCCTTTCATCCTTTTGAGGTCGATAAACTAAGTATCAGTTGCGTACTAGGGTCGATCTGATCGACTGGCCCTTTCCCCCCAAAATTTCGGGCCTTGTGCTTAGAGCAGAAAAGAATATCCTGAGCGCGTTTGGACCCATTACTTTCGATAATAATAACCGTTTTATAAAGGCGGCGAGGTGGCAGAAACGTTAGCATGCCGGGCGCTGTCTTCACGTTTTGAGTTCAAATTCAGCCGAGGTCAACTTTGCCTTTCATCCTTTCGGGGTCGATAAATTAAGTACCAGTTACGTACTGGATCGATGTAATCGACTGGCCCCTCCCACAAAATTTCGGGCCTTGTGCCTAGAGTAGAAATTATTATTATTATTATTATTCAGTAGTTTTATTTTTATAACGTGCTTTCACTTCACTACCGAGCGCAGCTCTGTGCGCCTTGGGTATGTGCTGTGGTTTGCTGTGGTGCTCTTATGTTTACTGTATTGAAAGTGTTTTGCGTAGAATGTGTGCAGTACCCAGTAGTGCAATTTTCTGTATGTTATTTATTATTATTATTATTATTATTATTATTATTATTATTATTATTATTATTATTATTATTATTATTATTATTATTATTATTATTATTATTATTATTATTATTATTATTATTATCATTATTATTATTATTATTATTATTAATGTTTATTCGTATGCATAGGCATACTTAAGGACAAATATTAATTGAAGAATCATTCAGTACCTTTTCAGTAGAGTATGATATGTTATTTATTTTACATTCACAAGGGAAAGGTTGACAGATACTTCGAATTTTCGCCCTTGGTGCCTTCAGAAGTCAGTATGACGAAAGTAATTATGGCGAAACGTCGATACAACTGACAACTTTTACCTTGTTGAAGCAATATTTGAGTATGCGACTAGGGCGGCGAGCTGGCAGAATCATTAACACGCTGGGCGAAATGCTTAGCGGTATTTCGTCTACCATTATGTACTGAGTTCAAATTCCGCCGAGGTTGACTTTGTCTAAAATTTGAGAGACGGGAGTAGTTTGATTATATGTAGCTCAGCATTTGATATTTCCTTTTAACTATCGCTGGATTTTGAAGAATTGAGTGTGCTTCGGCGTGTTTTGAACTCGGTGTGTATAATTACTATATTACCCGTCCATTTTTCTCTCAATATCAAATGTAACATAAGGCGGCGAGCTGGCAGAATCGTTAGAACGCCGGGCGAAATGCTTAGCGGTATTTCGTCTGCCACTGCGTTCTGAGTTCAAATTCCGCCGAGGTCGACTTTGCCTTTCATCCTTTCGGGGTCGATAAATTAAGTACCAGTTACGCACCGGGAGTCGATATAATCGACTTAATCCGTTTTGCTTTCCTTGTGTTTGCCCCCTGTAGGCAA
>NC_068987.1:30177348-30178457 GCF_001194135.2 Octopus bimaculoides | reverse complement strand
TGTGTGTGTGTGTGTGTGTGTGTGTGTGTGTGTGTGTGTGTGTGTGTGTGTGTACCAAAAGGTGATCTGTAAGTTCAACTTAACGTGGTTATTTTGTGAGAACACTGAATACTGCGTTATTAGCCTTGAGCAGTCCTCTCATAAGAGTGTTTGGTGTATAAAAGCACTCTCAAGCATCATAGAAAACAAGGATCGTATATCATAGGCGTCGGAAGCCAATACCATGCAATTTCATTCCACTGTGAATCACCAGAGGGAAGCGTCCAGTCACTGCATGCCAGTCAAATCTCGCTGCAGCGAAATATAGAATAGCAACTTTTTGAGAGACTAGTGTCGAAAACAGCCAGCAGGCTTATTTAAAATAAATTATTAGCGATTGAAGCAATTTTAGTGCCAAATGGTTATCTTTAAATCCACCTTAACCTGGATGTCTTGTCAGAAGATAGAGAAAGAGGCGGGGAGATCGGTAGCTAGATAGATATACATATATGTATATATATATTTATATTTACATACATACATACGTTCATACATACATACATACATACATACATACATACATACAGACATACATGCATACATACATACATGCATGCACATACACCTATCATCAGTCGAGAGAGATCCTCTCCTATACGTGCTTGGTGCATAAAAGGCACACACATAGATCGTAGCAATCGAGAACTTCTTATCATAGGCACACATACACACACTTATAGACAAGTATATTAAAATTTTAAGACAAGAGACTTGAAACTTATTGTTTTAATCAATTCAAAAGCAACGGTAGATAATTGCAAATATGTTTCGTATTTATATAGAAAACACAAGCGAAGCATCCATGTCACGGTGCTTGATGGGAAAGTGATACGAATATGAATATTTAACAATACATGAAGGTACAAATGCTGACATAGAAAAATAGAATGTTAGAGACGTTCACAGTTAAGAATGAATGTAAAAAAGTAAAGCCTGTTACGTTTCGGAAATAGTACTTCTTCAGATACTAGAGAAGTGTCCAGGAGAAGCTGGGAAGTAAAGATTAAAAAGAAAATCAGACAGTGCACGTGGAATCCGTTCACGTTTCATCTGTGACACGCCCAAACACA
>NC_068987.1:30154057-30177338 GCF_001194135.2 Octopus bimaculoides | reverse complement strand
TATATATATATACATACATACATACATAGAGAGAGAGCATTCACACATGTACAATCATGGCTCTGTGGAAGATGTTTTTGTTTTGTTGCACAGTCTAAAGTTCTACCTCACTGCATGGCACTTAGGGCAACTGTCTTCAACTGTAGTCACAGGCCATCCATGCCTTGTGAATGGAATTGGTAGAAGGAAATCACATTGAGGATCATTATAAATAAGCATGTGTGCATGCATGTATGCATGTGCTTTTTCATTCCTTGCTTATGCATGAAAAATATTGACCAAAACAAAGGTAATGTTTGTTGACACTATCAACAAAATTGTCCACTATTTCCTTTCTCTCTACACTTTCAAATATGTGTGAAATAAAAAAAATCCCCATATTTGAAAACCAAAGGTTAGCAATAAGAAAAGCATCCAGCTGTAAAACAATATTTTGGTGATGTATTTGCGCAACCGAAGTAAGCATAGAATAAAGTGGACAAAAAACTAACACACACATTGAAATTTGGGGTTATTGTCTCCAGAAGAATGAAAGACAGAAGAGACTGTAGCAGAATGAAATTAAATAGTGCAAAACTATTTAGTTTGGCATTCTGGCAATTTGACACTAAGTGACAGAGAATCAAACTGAATAGCTAACCGGCTCTATTACATTCCATTCCACAACAGAGTTCAAGCCCCTGCAACAGTAACTGTCATTCATCTTTCGTGTTCTTTTATTCATTTGTTTCAGTCGTCTGACTGTGGCCATGCTGGAGACCAACCTTAAGGGATTTTAGTCAAACAAATCAACCCCAGAACCTATTCTTTGTAATCCTAGTACTTATTCTATCAGTCCTTTTTGCTGAACTACTAAGTTACAGGAACATAAACACACCAGCATCAGTTGTCAAGCAATGGTGGGAAGAAAAACGTGTGTGTGCGCGTGCGCGTGCGCGCGTGTGTGTGTGCCATGCAGTGGGACTGAACCTGGAACCATGTAGTTGGGTAGCAGGCTTCTTACCTTACAACCATGCCTATATAAATTGCAGTGTTTTTTTTCTTTTTTGCATTGTCACAACCACTCTCTGATTCAGGTGACCTCAATTCCAGCCATGGCCATCAAGTCTTTTCAGAGCCATGTCTTAGAGTACACTGTATCAACCTCTTATTTTATACAGCAGGGTGTGATCTGTAGAAGAATTAGCTGCTATTACTAGCAGATGGATTTAATTAACAATGCTGGCAGCCATGTGACAATTTTCTTTTTTTTATATTTTGAAGAATCCATTTCTCATCAATTTCTATCAACTATTACAACAGATGGTTGAATAGAACACTGTTTACATAGCATTAATTCATTAGCAAAGATTCCCCAAATATACCTCAGATGTTTTAGCTATAATTGAATTGGTACAGGTGGGGAGGGGGCATTTCTTCTTTAAATATTTCCCCAGCTTGAACTAAAATCGGATACAACTTCTGGCTAATTCCATACAGCAGATGGTTAGCATTCTAGTAACTCTTTCCTTCAGAAAAAAAATGAGGTTACTGATGACATCATTGTTTATTTGCCATCTGAGACGAAGCAATAATCTTTGGTTTCCTTTAGAAATATATAAATTGAATTTAGCTTGTTTAAATGACTGAAATGACTAAAGGAAGCTATAAAGTTCATTAGATACACATACATTTTATATTTATATATATAAATACACACACACACACACACTTATAAGGTTGAGTAGAGACTAGCAGCTGGGTATTGAAGACATTACTTGTCTAAGTGGATGGGGTATTGAGGAGAGATGACTACACTGGTATGAACATGTGATGTGGCTAGAAAACGGAGTGCTACACATTGGCAGTGGAAGACAAAAGAAATAATGTTGAGATAAAAACAGGATCTAGAAAAGGGGTGATGTAAGTACTCCAAACTTGCCCAACAGAGAGAAAACAACAAAAGGGGGGAAAAAATGTTAAAACAAATGTAACTTTAAAAGATATACAGATTTAATAACATCTTGAAACAAATCTCATATTTGCTTTAGACATTTGACGATTTAAAAGGAAGAGTGCTGCTGTTGGATACAAAGGTTATATGAATAAAGTACATCATTACATTTATATATACCTGTGACATTAAAAACAAAACAGTAGAACCACTGATGATACACAAACCACAATGTCTACATGTGATGATAACATGTTATCTTGTGGCAAGCTGGCAGAATCAATAGCACATAGGGCAAAATGCTTAGCAGCATTTTGTTAATTTTTACATTCTGAGTCCAAATTCTGCCAAGGTCAACTTTGCCTTTCATCTTTCCAGGGTTTGATAAAAATAAGTACCAGTTGAGTACTAGGATTGATGTGACTGACTTTCCCCCCGAAATTGCTGGCCTTGTGCCAAAATTTTAAATCAATATTACAGGTTATCTTAAGATTGTCTGCTATTCTTCAACTGGTCTCTGATATTCTAATGGCACCACTATTTTCCTGATCTCTCCTAAGTTGCTATTTTATTTCTCGATTTGGTCTCAAATTACAGCTGTCCAGTATCATTTAACAGCTCATTCATTATTTGTCTGTGTTTGTAAACCAAACTGGAAACACTTCCTAGTTGAATTTCATTATTAGAAACCACAGGAACTTTCGCGCGCGCGCGCGCGCGTGCGTGCAGTTCTTTGTTGGGGATGTGATGGTACCATTTGATGGCTGGGCGTGATTGGGGAGGATTTCCAAAGGTTCAACATCAACTTCGAAGATGCAGAGGGGCTGGCACAGGACCACCAGCGATGGACAGCACTGGTGAACATGGTTGGCTCTATACATGATGGGGTTTCTGGGGCCACTAACCTGGGATGACTCCAGCCTCATCAAGCAAGAGCATTGAGCGAGTGAACATGTCAATTAATGAGAATTAAATTCATGCTAATCTTCACATTTTAAATACCATTCAACCTTAAAATTACCAGTTGGTAAGGAAGTATTACACTTAACTATGAAATTATTATTTAACAAATGAGTTTCTGTTAACCTTCATATTGATAAATATATAAACTAGTAAATATAATAATAAACATGAAATTCTGCCTGTCTCTCTGTCCATCTAGGACCCCTGTATCTTAATCTACATTTGCTCTACATAGACATACACCTTTTTGGAATCAAGATGATCCTGGGATTAAAAATCTTCCCTTCATTTGGTTCTTGAACAACCAGCATTGAGATCTGAATGAAGATTTGTTGTATGCTAACAGTTGAAAATTCAAATTTTAAAAGAACTCCAAAAATTTGTGAACTTAAAGTTTTTCATTTAAACTGAATTTAAAGTAATACCATATTGGTAAAGTACCAATAGATGCTTTATTACTATTATTCTTCTATTCAGCTTTGGGCCACAGGCTCAATTATCCCTCCACAGGAGCTAAACACAGGACATAATTGAGCTTTGGGACACAGGCTCAATTATCCCTCCACAGGAGTTAAAAGTCCGCACATAGTGCGGCTTTTAAGCTAGTAATAAATAAAACACTGAGGTAGCATCTACATGAAAAATAACAGTCAAGTTTATGTTAACAAATATGTTCATTGTATTAAGTAGGTTAATACTAACTTAGATAAATGTTTGGATTGATTTAAGCACTTGAAAAAAACATCTGTAGGTGTCTAGTGAATAAAATTTTAGAAAACAATTGTGTACTGTATTATTTAGTGCTGCCTAATGCACCAGCAATCTATACATTTGACTAAAATAACTAACAGTTACTTTAAACAGAGGAAAATAGTTGTTAGTTCCAGTTGCAAAGCAAGCAGATAGTTTCCTAAACTGATAAAGAGAAAATATTTTCACTCACAGTTACATTTATTTTGTGAATAGAAGAGAAACTGTTGAATGATCCATTCGTAAACACTTTCCCTACTGATATAGATTAAACAGATCTTTCAAATATATCACTTTAAATCACCCACATACATATTCTATACAATGTTACTTTAGATGTGGGAGTTTCAATTTACTTGACATAATAGTAGATGAACACAAATACACCAATAAAAAGCAATGCTACTGGATCAATTTCCACAGAGTCTATGAGCTGTTTTGATCAATGGAACCAGACATTGTATTACATATGTATGAGTATTTCACAGACCTTTGTACCATTAATATATTCCTCAAGCTGACTCAGCATGACAAGGTTGGACCCTTTAATGACAGATAATTCAACCAAAAAGCTTCTACACCATTTCCCTATATCCAATTTTACTCTCAAGGTTTGGGTTAACTTGTGTCTAGATTTGAAAGTTTTGTATTGTAGTATCAAGCCCAGGATATCATGATTGTGAAGTAAGTTTCTTAACCATTCAGCCATTCCTGCCTACACTAAGTTTATTTTCACACACACAAAGTGAATATACCCACATAAATTCTACTATAGGCGCAGGAGTGGCTGTGTGGTAAGTAGCTTGCTTACCAACCACATGGTTCCGGGTTCAGTCCCACTGCGTGGCACCTTGGGCAAGTGTCTTCTACTATAGCCTCGGGCCAACCAAAGTCTTGTGAGTGGATTTGATAGACGGAAACTGAAAGAAGCCCGTTGTATATATGTATATATATATATATATATGTATGTGTGTGTGTGCGTTTGTGTGTCTGTGTTTGTCCCCCCAACATCGCTTGACAACCGATGCTGGTGTGTTTACGTCCCCGCAACTTAGCAGTTCGGCAAAAGGGACCGAAAGAATAAGTACTAGGCTTACAAAGAATAAGTCCAGAGGTCGATTTGCTCGACTAAAGGCGGTGCTCCAGCATGGCCGCAGTCAAATGACTGAAACAAGTAAAAGAGTAAAGAGTATACTTTAATTAAACAGATACAGTAAGTAGATCAATCCACATTTTTTACAGACAATAAATTCAATAATCAAGGCAGGCTAAAAGTAAGGCATTAATGGAGCCAACTTTTGAACTTGTTTGAGTTGATTTAACTAAATACACTGAACAACCTCAGTAAAATTTAAATACTAGGCATCATTAACAACAATGTCAACTTCAACCATCATCATCATCATCATCATATGTCAGTTTTCCTTGTTGGTATAAGTTGAACAGTTTGTCAAAGTCCAATCCAATTCATACTGGAAGCCACTGGTAAATATTTTTACAATCAGTTTTATGTTTCAAGAGAATCAAGGTCTACAAATTTTTATATTTGCTTTTAAACTGATGAAGTAGTTCTTGGCTCCAATCAATAATGCCCCAATGGTTTAACATGTTAATCCTCCAGTTACAATGCTGATACATAGATTTGTAGCTGACTAAAATCAGCCAGTTCTTAGTACATGTAGCAGAGAACTCACTGAAGCCATTTCTGGTACTTTATCAGATTAAGAAATAGAAAGACAATTCCAACAAAATTTCAACACAAAATATAAAAGCACCTATTCATAATACTATAACACTTAATTTTTGTGAATTAGAAAAGAAAAATCGAAGACCATAAATCCTTTTATTGGGTTCCGAGGCACATAGATTACTGAAGACCTGGTGTGACTTCTTGAAAAGGACTAGATGGTAGTGTGAAACAATGTCAGATATTTATATACCACCATTAGAATATCACATTAAAAAGTCTTCAGCAATCACTTAAAAATAAATAAAATTTTCAAGGTTCGCAGTTACTTTGAACATTATTGACAATAAGTAGCTGTGAGAGAACTGTTACAGTACAGAGGCAGCTAGACCATCACAGGTAACAATGAAACCAAATTAACAGAAATATGCAAGCTTGTAATAGTTTAAGAACTGAGAACTCATGTACAAATAGTATCTCATACACTCAGCAAACTGTATATCTAACCTCTATACAAGTAGTCGCTCAATTCCTTCAAATTGCACCCTACCAACTTAAAACAAGAAAAACTTTATCCAATGTAGTTGTAGATATACAAAAAAGAGATGATGAAAAAAGACATGCCTGAACACAGGTGTGCTTGATCAGAGCTGAACAAGGGCTAAACAACACTTTTTATGAGGGTTTAGTTTTCATTGTCCTCAGAGGAGGATTATGTATAAAATTTCTGAAAAGTCTTACATGGAAATATCTGAAACAATTTCTCTGATTCAAGCAATCAAAATATCTGAAATGGAAAAGTTCCAACTAAGATTAAATTACAATTTTAGTAGGCTTATTTCAGCTGCAATAATTGACCCAATTCACAAAAGCACAAAGTAAACCAATTTTACCATTTCAGATGAGGAGCTGAAGAAAGCATTTAATTTGAGCTAAAATTACTAGAAATACTCCCAAAGCAAATCTAGTAGAATCAGAAAATGAATAGGATCAATAAGGATTGAAAATCTTCCCTTTACTGTTTTGACTACAAGTAATAATAATAATAATAATAATATTAATAATAATAATAATAACAAAAAAGGCAATAATTACACAAAGAATGCAGACAGACAACCAGTATGGTTTCCATATTGATTCAAGATAGTCCTGTCTTTTAAAGTAAACACTAACGATATTTGGTTTCTTTCTTGTATTGTGGAAAAAAAAAAAACGGATGTATAGATAATATTCTCAGACATATTAAAAAAGATACTATTGGCAAGATCACGTCTTGTACATAGATGGAGATGGGGGAAATATATGTAGGCATTAATGAATGGGAGAAAAAGAACTCGATACCATGGTATAATAATTTGAGTTGATCAGGCATCAAGCTAGTTTGTTGGACAGAAATTGGGTGATGCAATACGTTCACAACCGATAAACCAGCCTAACACTACTGGTGAAACTCCACAGAAACAGTTGACAAGATAAGCTTTTCATAATATATACATACATGCACAGATATTTATATATATGTATCAAATATCTGAGACATAAAGTGGATCCTCAATGATGTGATAGCTGAATGGAGGAGAAATGGCGCAATTACTTGACTGATAATTTTATGAAAAACACTAAAGGTGAAACTAACCTCAGTGGAATGTAAGCATTGAACAATAAAAGAACTGGAACAAATACTACAAAACATTTCATCTAGTACTCTATCAATTCCACAAGTCAGATGAGCTTTGTTTTATTGAGCCCAGATTGGATTTCTGAACCAGAACGAAAACACTGTTTTCTTCAATGCACTATCAATTCCGCAAACTCATTGCCTGTATTAATAGATCTGTCAATTCAAAAGATTTACTTCATTATACTATCTTCATAAAAATTAGAGCATTTAACCTATTTTCTTTTGCCAATGTATAAACATATTTGGATGTTAAAATTGACTAAACATTTGAGGCATAAGAAACTTATTTTGTACTAATCTACTTTCAACTGTTATTTCTGCTTCAAATACTAAGTGATTGAATATGTATCTAAAGCTATTGCTTCTGCATTTGCATGTTATTTCAAACACGGTATATTGTTGGTTCATTTGCAAGGTTTACAGATATGATCTAGTCCCAAAATTTCCCGTTTTTAAGAACATGCAGTTTAAATAAGCAAGAAAATTTTGTCGAAAACACTAGGCTTATACACAAATTATTGTTAGTTGGATAACCAATAGTTATTTTTAAATGTTCGTATAAGTTACTGTCAAGTGAGATACACAAAAATGTTTTCCTCTTGATAATATTTTAATGATTTAAAAGCACTCACAGGAGATTAGCATACTGTATATTCCAATGAAACCTTTGTCGGCTACACATTTCTTACCAGCTTTTGTACATTTATAACCCATTTACATTCTAAGAAAATGCCCATTCATTGACTTAACAGTATTAAGACTTTGTTCCCAAGTAGTATTCCAAACCCTTCTGAACACACTGCAACTTGCTATCAATTCATATAGTAGAAAGTTTTATAGTTTTACTTTAAACTTATCAAATATTTTGTTTGTGCTACAACATAGTTGTTTAACTGCAGAATATTTTTGTCCATAAGATGTAATTATAAACTAATTATAACTGCAATGTAATTATAAACTAATTATAATCGCAAAAATGTAATTATAAACTAAATTTAAAGACATATCTATTATAGGTCTATGCCACAATGTAGCAACTATTTAGCATGTCACTGTAGGCTTGATAAAATAAGTAATGAGGTTAATTAGAAGAGTGTAAACAAACAGACCGTCTCAATGATGTAGCTCTCAGCCATGAAATTCTTATTAAGATATAAAATTAGTAATGTCACCAAAAATTGGGTCTCTAAATGTCCATCTGCCATACTCCTCTCAATAAAATTTATGCCTGGAAGTCTTCTCCGGTCTACAGTTATGTTTTGCAGAGTAAAAACTGTTTCTCCACCAGGACAAGACATTGTAAGGTAGGGCATCAACAAAAATTATTTACTCAGTATTAAATGAGAGCCTTAGATGTGTTGATTGTTTAACTCGCAACAACATAAGATCTTGTTGCCATAAGATAAAGCTGGTGTGACAGGACTTGTATACTTTCATTTGACTTGTTTCATGATGGCACAGGCATGACTGTGTGGTAAGACATTTGCTTCCCAACCATATGATCTTGGGTTCAATCCACTGCATGGCACCTTGGGCAAGTGACTTCCACTATAGCCTGAAGTCAACCAAAGCCTCGTGAACGGATTTGCTAAATGGAAACAAAGAAGCCCATCATATGTTTGTGTGTGCAAGTGTATCCCTGCACCACCACCACCACTTGAAAATAAGCATTGGTTTGTTTACATCTCCATAACTTAGCAATTCAGCAGAAGGAGACCAATAAAATAAGTAGTAGGCTTAAAAGTAAGCACTGGTGTCAATTTGCTCAACTAAACCCTTCAGGGTGATGCCACAGATGGCCACAATCCAAATACTGAAATAACTAAAAGATAACGTCTAACATTGTCATGGCTCAGGGTCACATACTTGAGAAGGAAGAAGGTATCAACTCCACTATCTAATTACTTTTACTAACTCCACGGAATTCATGCTGGATGGAGCACCAACTATATTCACATTTGACTACAGGAATATATCAATTAACAGTAACTAATTTTGTTGTCACACACACACACACTCCCATATATGTACAGTAATCCCCTGCCTTATCGCGGTTCACCTAGCGTGGTTTATTATTTAAGCTTGACGTCAATTCCTCCATGGTGCTGTTTTGCATTTATAATAAAATAAATACATACAAGTTATAAAAATAAATTTTTAAAAATATACAGTACAGTGCTGTTTCTACTTCGCAGATTTTCACCTATCACAGGGGGTTTCGGAACATAACATCCACGATAGTTAAGAGATTACTGTATATACATTTTTAAAGTATTTTCACAAACAGAAACTAATTACTATAGACAAAATTATACTGCATTAAAACAGCTATATTATAGCTCAAACAAAAGTTTAAGAGTATGAATAGCTCTACCAAAACTCAACACTGGACATAATTTCAATAAATAACAACTATAAAGTCAATTCTCATTTTCCTTTACTAACTTCTCAAAAAACCATAACATCAACGAAATGAATTACTAATATTTCAGGTTTTCAAATTGAAATCATCATATTCAGTTGAAAAGGTGACAAAAGATCTCATGTGTCCTACAAATTTTTTATTGCTTTCAAAACAACCTTACCTACAATATATGTTTAATGTTTTCAGTTTCAGAACTAAAGCAAAAGAACGAGAATTTATTGATAGGCCTCATAGAATACCAACAATATACTTCACCCAAAATTAAAGGAATTAAATTATAAAAGAAGCATAATTACTGATTTCAGTCACTGGACTGCAGCCAGTGTAGGTACCACCTAAAGTATAATCAATTACATCAACCCCAGTACAACATTTGTTTTTTCAGCATTTTATTGGTGCAGGCATGGCCTTGTGGTAAGAAGCTTGCTTCCCAACTACATGGTTCTAGGCTCAGTTCCACTGATTGGTACTTAAGGTATGTATCCTGTATTATAAGCCTTGGGCTGACCAAAGCTTTGTGAGTGGATTTGGTAAATGGAAACTGTTAGAAGCCTGTCATGTGTGTGTGTGTGTGTGTGTGTGTGTGTGTGTGTGTGTGTGTGTGTGTGTGTGTGTGTGTGTGTCGGATCAATAGAAAAGATTGATAGAATAAGTACCTGGTTTACAAAAAGTACTGGGTTCAATTCATTCAACTAAAAATTCTTCAAGGTGGTGCTCCAGCATGACCACAGTCTTAAGACTGGAACAAGATAAGCTAAAAAGAAAAATGAACCTCAGAGGGATTTGAACACGGAACCTAATGTAACAACCAAATACCACATGGTATTTTGTCAGACACTATCAGTTCTGCCATACACCTGCCAGAATCTTAAGCCATTTTGCATGGCTGGTAATTTCACAGCTGACCAACAGAATGAATTTCTATTAACTGTACCATGTGAAAGGATTTAGCAATATGAATAAAATTAGTTCAGACTAAAATCTAATGCATTCTTACTGATTTGCAGCCAGCACCCACTGAAGAATTCATCAGTTAAATATAATGTGACACGAACAAGATTTAAACAGGAATTAAGAAGTAGTATAATATCCAAATTTATCATTGGAATCAATGTACCCAGCATTTTACAAAGTGTATCAAGTGCTCTATTTTCTGCTCTTTACTCTAAATCTGCCACTGTTCCTGGTCTTAACCTATAAGATTACAGAACAGGTAGTATTGAAAATGTACTTCCCATGTATTTATTATCTTTATAACTCAGCCTATTCCTCTTTGTCTTATAATCTACCAAATTACCATCATTAATTATATAGTAACGAGTGTCACCTATCATGACAGGTAACTCTGTAAGTATACTTTAGCTACCATGGGTAATATCAGGAAACAAGGCATATACATTGACGCGCGCGTGCGTGTGTGCGTGCGTCAATACTTGTATATTTGAATGTGTTATATCTATACACACAAACACACCACTATTTGAGTGTCTATATAGTCTCACTTTACCCAACATATTTTCTGTTTGCATTTGGTAATAATACATCTATATTTATTCATCCTTATAAAATTATTTTACAGACAATTATAAAACAGTTTTACACTTCAAATTGTTCAAATACATTTCCAATTGGTGATTCTATTCTATTACACCACTTTCACTGGTCTTCAAATATGATATGCTTTAATTTCCTCCATAATACATTTATAATTGACTGCACCCCACTCCTGTCTATCCTGCTTCTCCCCACCTTCTTCCCCTATGCTCTTTCTCCTCTACATATCACGTTCTCATACTCTCTCCTCACTTCTTTTTACTTCTACCTTGTTTTATAACTTATATCTACTATATTTTTTTTATGCTTTCTCATACTGTTCTGAACTGTTGCATCTTCATTCCTCTCTGTCATTTACTCCCTCTCCTCTTCTGTCTCTCTCACTGTGTGTAGCATTCTTTACTCATTCCCTGCCATCAAACCAAGTATGTGCGCAATTCCTGCCCAGTCAACTGAGACATCATGAGCAATGGAGACAGTATAACACTAGTAATTAGATTATAAAACACAGGTCCTTCAGCCTCTAAGGCAGCAACTTACAGACTCAATTAGCTGAAGTACTGGAAATAAAATAGAATTTCAATTGAATTGTTCAGTTTTTGGCAGATCTACATGTTGATTTGTTCACTAAGGTATCCATGTGACTTTTCAAGGATGGAAGAGAGATATTAAATAAATAAGGCTACCTTTAACATTTAAACCAGCCATATCCAGCCGACATATTCTGTGTGTTTTGTGTTCAAACTGGACAGATCCATCCTCTCACACCTACCCTACAATGTCATTCTAAAAATATACAATCACATCACTGAAATCTCAAACTTACAAGGCAATGCATAATTAATTGAAAACACACACAATGTGAATTAATAAACATTACAATTAGACTAATGTGAACACTAAAGGGTTGAAGCCAACAACTGAACTATAAATTATTAAGCGTAGGAGTGGCTGTGTGGTAAGTAGCTTACTTACGAACCACATGGTTCTGGGTTCAGTCCCACTGCATGGCACCTTGGGCAAGTGTCTTCTACTATAGCCTCGGGCCGACCAAAGCCTTGTGAGTGGATTTGGTAGACGGAAACTGAAAGAAGCCCCTCATATATATGTATATATATATATATATATATATATATATATATATATATATATATATGTGCGTGTGTATGTTTGTGTGTGTGTTTGTCCCCCCAACATTGCTTGACAACCGATGCTGGTGTGTTTAGGTCCCCGTAACTTAGCGGTTCAGCAAAATAGACCGATAGAATAAGTACTAGGCTTATAAAGAATAAGTCCTGGGGTCGATTCGCTCGACTAAAGGTGGTGTTCCAGCATGGCCACAGTCAAATGACTGAAACACGTAAAAGAGTAAATGATCTGCTGGGTGATTGGTTTCTTTAAACACCCATCACATATAGTGACAGTGTAGAAGGGGTTAATTGATAGGGTACTTAGAGATCATTAGTTTGTACACAGTATGTTGCTCATCATTTAGTTACTGGCTGAAAATATACATTATTGTTGTTGTTAGAGAGAGTGTGTGTGTGTGAGAGAATTAAAATTTGTTTCAAGGAAAAACAGGTTGTTGTTGAGAGAAATAGTGAGAGAGAGAGAGAGAGAGAGAGGGAGAAAGAGAGAGAGTAGGTAAACTGTTGTCACAATAGTAACTAATGAAACTTTCACTGTATATAAGTCTACTATAAAAAGGTACATGCATGATTAACATTTTTACTGGCAGTGTAACGACAGGTAAAGACCTAGTATAAATGTATTTTAGAGAGTTGTAGACAGTTGCAACTTGTTCCTGCCTAGTGTCTAACAGAAATAAAAGCCCTCCAGTTTGGCAAGGGGTCCGATATAATGAATTAGATTGACTTGATAAATTCCAGGTCCACCTTCAGATAGCTCTCTCCCTCTCTTTCTTTCTCCCTCTCTCTCTCTCTCTCTCTCTCTCTCTGAGCTGAACATCCTCCCTAAGAACTCCTCCATCCACCTCACTTATAACTGGTACATCTGGGCCATACCAACTGAGAACAAATTAGCCAATATTATCTTCATTATTCCTCGGGTATGATTTTAAACTGCATCTGGTAGTGGGGGGGGGGGCCTAGTTCAGGAGTTCCAGAGTTTTGAGGAGTGTTGAACCACTTCGCCATTATTGTTTCCAGGTCTACTCTGGCTCCGAGATGGAGCACCTGTCAGGGTGCCAAGCAATGGGTTAACCCTTTAGCATTCAGATTATTTTGTCAAATGTAATGCTTATTTATTTACATTGTTTTGAATTCATCATGCATAATCTCATAGCTTTGAAATTTTGATGTGATTGTATATTTTTAGAATGACATTGAGTAGTAGATGGGAGAAGCCAAATCTGGCCAGTTTGAACATAAAACAGGTAGAATGTTTGGGGCAAATATGGATGGCTTAAATGCTAAAAGGTTAAATAGCATATAACCACCCAAGCCAGAGAACACTGAAATCATGGGATGCAGAGTGTCTATCAGTTCGGTTTCTCGTTTAAATGAGAATGCATAATGATCAGCTTAACAGGCAAAAAATGGAAAGATAAGGACCAATTTGACACTTTTTAACTAAGTTGCCACGTAAATTGGGCGTGAAAGTATAAATGAATTGAAACAGACAAGTTGACAGGTGGCTGCTGAGTACTATTGAAATTAGCAACCGAAAGAAATTTAAGCAAAACATTAACTGCACGTGTCACAAACTAATTTGACAAATGAATCTCATTGAATCAATGAATATCACTGGATGCTAAGTGTGTGAATAGTCAAGAGCTAGGATCAATTTGTTCAGTTTTCACCAACTAATGCTATCATCTGTAGTTGAGGCATGCACAGATGAGATATTCCAGCTAGCAAAAGACCAATGTGATTAAAACTTAAAGCAGATGTTCATGCCACATTGCTTAATCAGGATGTCTGGTCCAGACAAGTGAACTGACACCATGACGATGAAGAGTATTTGATTGCTAACTATTTTATCAACTCTGGGCTGACGAAAGGCAAAGCTGACCTCAGCTGGATTTGAACTCAGAATATGAAGGCATGCAATTAAATGCCACAAGATATTGACAACTATTTTATTAGCTGGCAAAGCAATGTTCTACAAAAGTAACCAGCCCTTCATACACTGCACACAAAACAGCCCCTAGTGGTTCCCTAATGACAATGGGTTATTAATCTAATCTAATTCTACAGTGCTGGCTAAACTGACAGGTTCAAATCTCTGTATGACTATTCCCAAGAAAAAAAAAAAAAAAAAAAAAAAAGGGTCTCTGCTGGGCTGATTTTCTATACATGCACCACATGAAATCTTCATTGTCTTTTGGAGCTGATTACTGAGAGGGGGGGGGGGGGAAGATATTCAAATTTTTAAATTATAATTTCCATGAAGTGGCACGATTTGTGTTGCCAATGTGGAACCTTATGTAGTTTGATACATTATTTACTTGGTATAAGATGTATCTATGATGGGCCGCCTCACAACCCCCAATCCAATATAAGTGACTTGGCAGTCCATAATCAGAAAGTTGGTCCAATGGAAGTAGACCACTGACATAACTAGAGAGAATGTTGCCCGGAGCAGCCTTTGAGTTTGTCCCTCACCTCCGCCCCTATTCATGCTAATGCAGCAGGCCCAACAAAAGCAGCACGCAATACCTACCGCCCCTCCTCCATTTGATATTGATTAAGTTGAACTCACCACCGATCATTTTGTCCTTACTATTTACAAGGTTCGGCAAACTAATGTTTGCCTTGTGTCTTAAAAAGATAGTGATTATAGAAAATCTATAAAAAAATGCTTCAAATGTTCAGAGATCCGCCTAATAGATGAGATATAGTAGCCAACAGAAGGTTATTTAAAAGAACTTTCCATAAAATTTGCAGATACAACTTGCAAAAAAGTAATTAGCAGTAACCGGAGAAACAGAGAGATGTTTCACAAACAGAATATTGAAGCTAACAACGAGTCATTGAACAAATAACTAAACAACATGAAAAAGAAAAACCAACGATTCGACAAATAAACAGGGGATTATGTTATTTTCAAGTTGGACCGGTTTGTGTATTTGAACTCAAAACCAGAGAATATTGAGTGACACCGAACTTTTTTGAAGTAGGTAATTCAAAACTAACAAACTGCGACAATTTAAAATAGAAATACTCGCTCGAAATAAACTCGTTAAGCAAATAAAAATAAAATAAATAATTGTTCCGGTTGAGTTAGAAAGCCGATTATGTAATCTAGTTAAGATGACAGAACTTCCAGTAATTAACATGAGTTATTCAGAAATAATGGAAAAGTATATTAAAACAAATATTTGACAAGTTGCTAACAGCCTATATGCTACATTTATGCATGGTATATATTTAACTGTCTTTAGCTGTTGTAAATTATGAACTGAGTATGTCAACAAGTGGTTAAATGCCCGTTGAGAATTGTAATAGAAACTAACAGAGTAAAACTTAGGCATTTCCTAGACGAAAATGTTTAGTCAAAACTTGATCCCGACTAAACAAGGCCATGTCCAAAAGCATTTCAGCCGTAACCATCCAAATGTTCTTGGATATCTAGGACTATCCTAACTGATGTCTTATACCCACTTTCTAAAACCACAGAGCGTGATATGAGGGATAGCTGACAGGCAATTTCTAATAGGTATAAGCGACAGGCATAAAGACTCCTGAAGCATGTTTAAGTCTCAAAATGTTGAACAAAAATTAGCAAACGAAGTCTATCAGTTCGGTTTCTCGTTTAAATGAGAATGCATAAAGATCAGCTTAACAGGCAAAAAATGGAAAGATAAGGACCAATTTGACACTTTTTAACTAAGTTGCCGCGTAAATTGGGCGTGAAAGTATAAATGAATTGAAACAGACAAGTTGACAGGTGGCTGCTGAGTACTATTGAAATTAGCAACCGAAAGAAATTTAAGCAAAACATTAACTGCACGTGTCACAAAATTTAAATACTGTTGGCGAACTATATATGGAAAGACTTAACTGGAAAGTCTTAACAGTGAAATCCTAAATTAGATAATATATTTTGTATTTAAAAATGAGAGTGTAATGTACAATAATTAGGAATAAGACTTTAAAAGAGGCGGTTACTGTCATTGAAAAGATATTTTATGACTACTGCCTCTTTGTCATGAGGGCCCCTATGCGATCGTTCCGTCTGCTAGAATAGCAGACAAATTACTTCAAATCAACTACAATCTTACAAAAAGGAAGGGCAATAAAAAACGTAGCCTCGGTTACGGAAAAGGACGGGGTGTTTGGCCATGGCTTGAACACAAGTACCCTTTCATTTTTTCCATCTTATGTGGCGGTGAGGGAAAGTGCTGGAATGAGTGAAATTGCATAAGGTAAAAAATTCGAGGAGACTTGTGGTTGTCTACATTGAGTAAAAATCGGTTATCAAAATAATTATGTAAACACGACTTCAAAAATATGAATAAACGCCACATTTGGGTGCAATGAGGCCAGTAATGTATAGTTTAGCCAGTAAACAAAACACCTGTGAATTCCTGTACAATGCCAGTAGTTATATAATTGAAGGACACATTTTCATATAACTAGAAGAAATGTCAAATCGAACACCAATATATTTCTAGTCAGATAAATATTAAGAGATGCAATTAACTAAACGACATTTCATATAGTATTATTAATTCATAGGAATGTAGATATCGGTGAAAAAAAAATTGCTAATGTCATATCTCATTCCATTAGAAACATATCTAAATTATGAATAACGAAGAAAAAATCATTTCACAAAGCATAACAATGATGCTTGCAGAAAGATGAAAACATAGCTACAAGCTGTATGAAATTAACATAAAAGAATCAAAAATATTTATTGTCACCTCGCCGAAAACCAGATTTTGAGGTTTGTTTTGCATTTTTAGCGCTTATGCATTAATTTTACTTCAAGCTTATATTTTTGACTGTTTTAATTATGCACAGTTGATATTGAATTAGATTGCCAGAAAAGAAAACATCAGACGCGCGCGCGCACACACACACACACACACACGAGACGTGCACGCGAACACGAGACAAGGTGAATACATTTAATCTTCGATATATCGAGCACAACGATTCCATCCATGCAAACAGCACGAACTGACGCGTAGAACAACGTAGTTTCCCTTCTTTTCTCAGATATCAGCTAAATATAGAACGGTGTGTGTAAAGATCGAAGACTAGAGTGATTTTCATAGATGTGATCGAAAAAATGTGGATGGTAGGGGGGGATTTGTATGGCGGTTAAAAAAATGCCTGTCAGTTGAGTTGAAAGGCAAATATAATACAAAGCAAAAATAGTGATTTAGTCATTCACCCACTAGATGAATGAATGAATGAATGACGAACAAACGAACGAATTTTCTATTTTACTCTATGTATGTATACAAATTAACGTTCACTATGACAACATCGTCAACGAAACTGCATTCTACAATGTTGTGATAATGTTTACATAACGATAATATAGAACGAAAGAGAAAGAAAATATTTGAAAAAAAAAAAATGATAGAAGTGGATATGTGTGTTTGATAATCAGCGTCCACATATTTAATTCAAACATGAAACGATATCATTTATCTATTTCTAACTAAATCAGCAATTAGAGTTAACAGCAATAGAGTGAATATCAGGTTTACCAGAATACATGCATCTATATATCTAAGATTAAAAAAAACCCTTCCTATACCGAATTGTTGCATTTTCTTTCACTTCCCCCGATCAAACCAGCGTTACGAAGAATTCGTTGGAATTGGTTATTTAACCACAGGCCGGTTCTGATTAAGCAGTTCTCTGATCAAATGCGTTTCGGTTATTATTATTATTTGCGTGAAAAAGCGTGTATCTAAGACTAAATTATCTAATGTGACCTTTTTAATAAAGACTGCATAGTGAGATTTGGCTGTTATTTTAAGCAAGTAGAGCGACCCTGTAGAGACTTCCACCTTCGCTCGTTTCAACAGAGTTTCTATTTGTGACACGGCTATGTTACTCGGGGATTTAATACTTGAACCCGTTCCCCATTATAGGAAGATAATTTGATTACTTAAACGAGCACTTCTCCCTACTTGACTCGTAGAAATGTGTAGTTTTTTTTTTTAACCCAAAGTCAACCCTGGTTGAGCAGAACTATTGTCAAGGATATCCTAGTCATGACCACTTCGTGTTTCTTTTATGCCTTGTTCACCGTAGGATTACATTATCTAATATGTTAGAGGACTACTAGAGCTAGACATGTGTAATTATCAACACAGTAGTTGGTTGTTTAGCTCCAGGTCTGGTGTGACTTAAGAGACATATGATCAGAGGCATTCCAAATTACCATTCCATTTTCTGTATACAGACGACTAGTCTTATTTTAATTCCATTTGCATCCTGAATGCATTATGTGAACATGTTATCTGGTGGCGTGCACCTTATCCCCTACTCAGCATGACTCCCTAATTGTCAGATATTGTGGGTGGAGCCGTCTTTAGTTGTATTTCTAAGGTCTGCGGTTGTTATAGTTACGAACTGCGTTTAGTCAGAGTCTGTTTGCAAAATTACACGCCGTATTTATTTAATGTTTAGTTCTACACCATTACTTACTATTTTTAAGCATGCCATAAAACATTAACTGTCCAATGTAAAGGCAGTAGGGCATATGAAAGAATTTAGCTGCTATTTCTAGCCAATCAAACAAGTGCATAGAGGCTCCTTTGGTCATTTACATAGACAGTCAGAGAAAGTGATAATGTCAGTCCGGTTAAATAAAAAGATCCGGTGTACAGTGTACTTGATGTATATATTAATTACAAGCATCACCAAATACAATACACTCATAACCATGCATACATACAATACACAGATGCACGTGCGTTTCTTTAAAGCGTCTTTGCGTGCAGCTATTATTATTATCACCATTATTATTATTATTATTATTAGCATTCTTGCTGACCAAAACGTGGTCTCTGGATTCTGCTATTCTTTCCAAAACTTCCTTTGAAATGCAGTTAAGCCTCGTAATAAGGGGGACAAAAATGCAAACCCGGATAAGCACTTGTTACAAAGACCCTTCGATATATACACATGCACACACAAACTAAGGATTAAATGTATCAACATAGTACTGACATGAAAGTGCTAAGGTTAAATAAACAACTACCAGTTGACAAACATGCTGCAACAGTGTTTTTCTTCCCTTCATGCATCTACTGACACGTCTGTCTAGGCCATGTCCCTCTTTCCTAACACAAAAAATGCACACCAAATTTATGTGACAATGTATGTGCGCACATAAGACGAGACAAAATGAAACACTTACCTCAGTGCCACTTTCACGGCATCTCCTTGTGTTGCATCCATATCGGTTAATATAAATCGTTAGCATTCAGTTATTTTTTGTAATTCGTTCCTGGTCAATAGTTTTCCATGCTACAATAACACTGCTGACTCTCCATAGCATTAAACCATAACAGCGAGGTGTAGAAACGGTGGACATAGACAAACCAGAACTTTAAATGAGCAGACGTTGAAATGTCGTTAGAGAAATGACATTGAAGTAGATAAGCTTGACATAATTCATAATCATAAATAAACTCCTAGTTGTAGGTTCGGTCCTGGCCACAGCCGTCGATAGTCAGCGATTGACAAGGACAGTAGTAAGTAAAGAGTCCATGGCATGTTTAGCAGCAGTAGTAATATCGACAGAAGACGAGTTACAACTGCAGCAGCAAACCGAATAAATAACTAAAATGCATTAATTTTACAAACACAAAAAATCAAAAAGGATTACCAGAATAAGATGTTCTTAACTGACATGCTGTCTTCATGTATAACAAACCTTTTTCGTTCAGCAAGATTTAAAATAGTCAGTAAAGTACTAAATATATACGGGAGGTTTGCGCTATTTTCTTTTTTTTTTTTTACTGGTACTTTCCTTTGAAGTCCTTTAATTAAAGCTACCATGAAGAAACGACTGTCAGATGTTGATAGTTTCCTATTCTGGAAATATAGAATTACAAATCAACAACTTGTTGTGTCCTTAGCAATTCCAGTGCATAAAGATGAAAGAGGGAGCCAACAGTTCTAACTGAGTGGTTCCCTGTTGAAGAAGTCAGTCAGACTAGACACTCTCCTGGTCTTATTGATTTTAATGAAGGTTTTCCTCAACACTAATTAAAGTAACACACTCACTTATACTATCCCCCTTCCTCCTCTTCCTTCTGAGAAGCAGCGCAGCAGCAGCAGCGGCGGCAACAGTCTTTGCCTGCTGATGAAACTCATAGATCGCTGTCTGTTGCTGTTGTTTCAGTGGTGGTGGTCGTCGACACTACATCGCATTTCGTTAAACTCAGTTTGAGATTTAATTCTATTTTTTTATTTGGTTTTCTTTTCTTTATTTTTAAAAATTCCTTTCACTGCACTGTTGATAACAACGCCCCCCAGCGGCATGTCACACTTTACATCTATTAACGAAGAACAATAACTCTTCTGCCATTTGATCTAGTGTTGATAAGAAACAGTTCGTGTGAACTGTCGAAAGAATCCTTTAGGTGGTATTTCGACCTGCTAGAAATAGCACCCAAGTTTCCCTCGTATTATGACTGCTGTCTTAAGAGGAAAGGACACATTGGATAAAGTAGTCTAAATATATATTAGGCTTCAAAAAAAAAAAAAACTTTAAAATTTTTAATTAAAGAAAACAGGACGGTCAAGACTAATACTTTTGTTCAGGTCTACGATATTAGGGCTGACCAGGAGCAAAACCACAAAAGTTGAAGAGTAAAATAAAATGGTTTGCCGCTAGGAAAAATAAATTGAATATTTGGACAGGACCCTTCAAGATTTTCTGGTGATATTAAATAGATTGTGATGGAGGGTGGGGGAAAAATAGTGAAGGATAAAGGAAGAGGTATAGTCTGTTTTTGTCTTTTAGGCCCTGGCCAGCTCTGATTCAGTAGGCCTATAATCATAGACATTCCAACCATGATAATCTCGTCGTTTTTGCTGACATCGTTTCTTTTCCTCTGTGATTTTGGGCGGAGGTGAAGATCATGGATCGCGCCCTCTTTGGGACTTTTGCGGGGTTTCATTTTTTACAGGAATACACTATATCTAGGGCGGAGATTCCGAATCTGCAAAAAAAATTTGCATTTCAAAATTTAAATCCCCACCACCGCCTTCTCCACCCCCACATAAATTTCTTAAATTTCCACTTTAAATTTTTTTTTTTTTTGCGAAATACGTAAAAAAATACGGAGATTAGGATTATGATTACTCTTTTACTTGTTTCAGTCATTTGACTTCGACCCCAGGACTTGTTTTTTGTAAGCCTGGTACTTATTCTATCGGTCTCTTTTGCCGAACCGCTATGTTACAGGGACGTAAACACACCACCATCGGTTGTCAAGCGATGTTCGGAGGACAAACACAGACACACACATACATACATATATACGACAGGCTTCTTTCAATTTCCGTCTACCAAATCCACTCACAAGGCTTTGGTCAGCCCGAGGCTATAGTAGAAGACACTTGCCCAAGGTGCCACGCAGTGGGACTGAACCCAGAACCATGTGGTTCGTAAGCAAGCTACTTAACAACATAGCCACTCCTCTGAAAAAAAAAATTCTGTAAGCTTTCAATTTTTCCAAAAAAAAAATAAATAAACACCCCTTCCCCTCCACCCTATGACAAGAAGTGAAATTGAAGTGTTTTGTCTACTAATGTTTTATGACGAACATAACCCATGTTGTGGTTGAGGGTCTTTTGGAATTAAGAGAGGTATGTAAAAATTAGATTTTTAGCACACACACACACACACAACAAAATGACATTTAAAATTTTTTTGATTTTGAGCGGTATATAACTATTATTTCTAGCAGGTCGAATTAGTACATAAAGAGGGGTCGCTTGTTGGCTTGGTCAACGTTTTATTGCCCATGTCGCTGGACGAAGACAGTTGTCATTTCTCATTCGTAGTATCCTCCGGTCGATTGGATCAAGGATATGGTCTTAAGCTATTGTTTAATATGACTTTGGTTGATAAACATAATTAATTAAAAGAAATCTTGCTGATGGGATTACCAGATATTGTTGATGTATGCAACACTAAACAATCCGAACACTTAATATTCGGTGGTATGATTATAACTAAAGTTATCACCTTTTCGGCATTCCTACACAAGTGTGTCATCCACCGACTTTGTTTCCTCATAACTTTAAGAAAAGTGGATATTTTTTAATGAAACATTTTACAAATATCTTTCAAATGGTGTTACTACTTTATCGGAATTTAATGTTTAAATAAATTGGTGGGCTGCGCACACATACTTAATGGCACACACCACATGTATACCTACAAAATGAAACATGAAATTTTTTAAAGTAATGTGATGTGGGTCAATATGTATGCCCACCCACCAATTTTTTTGATCTTTCACATTAAATTCTGATATAATCATTATCTAAACCAGTCGATTCATGTGAATTATCCGAAACTCTTCTCCCCACCTCCAACAAAATTTTTCACAACAAATTCCGATGTAATCGGAATCTACACCATCTGTAAGGTATTTGTTGAAAATTTTATTACAAAGTATACATTTTTCTGAAATCTATGAGGAAACACACTTGCATGAGCACACTTGTTAGGTATGTCCTTATATGTATGTACGCACGTATGTATGTGAACTCAGAAGCTATAAGTTTATATATTTTCATTGAAATTTGCAAGAATTAGTGAGAATATTCAGCAATGTTGGTTGGAAGTATTACTGCAGTTAGAAAGTTTGGTTAGTAGTCTGATGTTTTCTGGTTCCATCTCACAGTACGGCAGCTTGGGAAAATGTTTTCTTATTTTACCCTAAAACCATGTAAGTAAAATTTAATAAGAGAGAAACTACACAATTCCATAAGTGGGACCGTTCCCACTTTTGGGTGGTAGATTTAATCCGTCACCCAGTTTAACACCAACATCTGGTACTTCGATATTTTCAGAGGTATCTTATCTGTTCCGGGTAAGAGGGGCATGTCTTCTGTCTGACGATAACGTTTTTCCTCCTCCCACCAGTCTCGGAGAGACTTAAGAAGCTCAATGAGCACTGGTCACTTTTTCAGTCCGTCAGTGGTTCCCATCCTTTTCACTACCAAGGACCCTTGTTATTTAAATGAGTTTTCCCACGGACCTCTTTTAATATACTTATCCTTTATATATATTATATATATATATATATATATATATATATATAAAATTGAG
>NC_068987.1:30148785-30153183 GCF_001194135.2 Octopus bimaculoides | reverse complement strand
TTAAACATGCAATTTCCCATCAAACTCTGCTTTCCCATGACAATCAACAAGGCGCAGGGACAATCAGTGCAAGCGGGAAGGACGAAGAATGTTGTCTACCAAGAAGCACTCGAATGATAACAACGACAACTTCAACTGCTCCAATTTCAGCTCCGCAATTTTTTCATCGTCCTGCCCGCCCACGTAAGTCCAGTCTTGCTTTGCACTCCTTACTAACTCACCATGACATTCTTTTTTTTCTACCAAGATCCGTCGCCCAAACACCATTTCGTATCCACTTCTTCCTCTTTTTTATGTCTTCGTTTCTCTCTTCGCATCGTTCTCTGACCGGGTGAAACCGGGCTTAGCTGCTAGTATATATATATATAAATAGATAGATAGATAGACATTTGCCCGCCGCGCTAAAAAGTTTCGGCAAATTTTCAGATTAACACCCGCACGATTTTCACTAGAGTGTTAGGGTTTTAGAGTTAGGGACGGAATTCCCTAAACCTAAAACCCTGACCCTAAAACCCTAACACCCTAGTGAAAATCTTGCGAGTGTTAATCTGAAAATTTACCAAAGTTTCTCCACTCCTAATCTAAAAGAGAAGACATATTATAACAGTGGCTTTTCCTGATATGAAGAAGATTGTAACAAGATTTTCTCATAAGCGGCTAGGTACTAGGCTCTCCTGTGTGGGAGCTGTGAGAATTAAAGCCGACTGACAAATTGGCATGTTAAATAAAACTGTGATAGTATTAAATTTGTCCAACACCAATGGTGAATAAAGAATTATATGTATGCAAACTATATTTTGTCTTCTCATTAATAAAGAATGAGTAGAAATTTTGATATTTTGAGCGGGTTGTCTGGTCAGTTTCAGAGAACCATTGCACCAGCTCGTTTGACATTAGTAAAACATTCTCATCCTGCCTCTAAAAAGAAAACAACCTTTGTTCTTGAAAAATTCGCTCCACAAAAGATGCTTTCTTTCTGAGGTTATGAAGTAATAGTTGTTTGTTTTTAGCATTTGCAGAGCATGTGATAGTTTGGTAGTATTGTACATGAGTATAGAGTAGGGTTCCGCAAACTTTTGATGGGAAAACCAGCTGGACTGGAAATGTTTTGTTTTGTGGATCACAACGAATTAAAAAAAAAAATGAAACCGTGTTGATATATAAAAGAGCTTATCTTGTTATTTTTAAATAGATATTATTTTCGTTTTTAAACGTCACTTGAAATAGAGGAATTGCATCACATTTAACGAGACAAAAATCAGCATGCACCATGTATGACAAAGTATACAGTGAAGGGTTATGTATTTTTAGTTTTGCTAAATGGGGTGGAGGTAGTGGTTATTACTTTGAGATATTTGTGACACTAATCAATTCACTTGCTTTCTTCAACGGACATGTTAACATTATTTGTCATTCGTTCCTTTCTTAGGACAGATGATTCATGAAAATTATATTATGACAACGTATGAGACAATCTGTTGCTCCATTCATTGAATAAAATGGAAACATTTACTACACTCATTTTGACAAGTTTAAAATATTAATTTTTTTTATCATGTAGAAGGATTTTTTTAATACTTCAAAAGACCAGTGTTTGTTCTACTTTTCGATACTGAATTTTATTGTCCATTAACCAAAGATGGATAAAGAAATCAAAGATTTTTATTTATTTATGAAACATTACATATTCGTTAAATTCAGCAGATTGGATGAAATCGGGCTGTGGGCCAGATTTGATCAGCAATCTGTAGTTTGCAAACCGCTAGTATAGGGAATGCCTCTTGTGTATGTGTTGTGGAGCGGGAGAGAGAGTGAGATTTGATAAAGGTAATGTTTGCGTTTTCCTGCTTTTAAATGCGATTATAATGAGTGTTTTCAGTTTTTGTCATTATTGTTTATCCTGAGTCAGCCCTGATCAAGCAAACCTTTGATCAAAGATTCCCAGCTACGACTGCTCGTCTTTTTTTATTTGTGGAAGTCACTCATACCTTATTTATGAATACATTAACCCATATAAGACAGCAGTGGAGTTTCCAGTGACTCATACAAAAGATTCCGTATTGGTTGCCAAGATTTCTGTTTAACAAGGACCAGCGGTAGTGCCCAACCTTAATCCAGGTTCATGAAGAACCAGTAGCTGTGCTCAGGCTTGCCCGAACTTATCAAGGAATAGCAAAAGTGCCTAGCCTTGCTCGGGTTTATCAATGACTAGCAATAGCGCCCAACCATGTCTCGGTTTACCAATACCTAAAATAATACAATCAAAAGATTTCACTGAAGTCTAGAGAGATTGTTTCAAAAGAAGTCGGTAATCTTCATTGGATCTGGGAATATTGTATCATTCAAACAGTCCAGGCGATAATTCAAGTGAAACGTCATAAAAATACGCAGTAAATCGTACAACTGGAAACTTGCATAGTCTAAGACCTTCTCATCAAAGAGATGTACCTCCACGCTAAATTTCAGTTACCTAGGATGCAATACTGCATACATTTACTTTTTTTTGTATATTGGTTTCAGATTTTGACACAAAGCCAGCAATTTCAGGGAAGGGGATCAGTCGATTAGATCAACCCTCTGGGCTCAACTAGTACTTATTTTATCTACCCTGAAAGGATGCAGGGCAAAGACGACTTCGGCGGCATTTGAACTTATAACCTAAAGGCGGACGAAATGCCACTAGGCATTTTGCCCGGCGTATTAACCATTCTGCCAGCTTACCGCCTTACTTTTATTATATATTAAGATGTATAAGCTCTTGCGGTACATAAATAATTTGTACCTGGTCAAAGGACAAACGAGTGCTAGTTGAATGTCCTTTCAACTATTTTCTTTGCTTTCCATCCTCGCTACTTTAGAAACCGAGGGCATTGCTACAATTGAGATATTCTGACATCAGGTTGAATGGCGAAGAGAAATATGTAAATGAAAGAAAATCCAAATTTGAAAATCACGTATTTGGATTTTGACCACCTTTACTAGAGTCAAGAAGGCAGTCTCTTCGAGATCTCTTAATGTTAGAAATAACAACCAAATACCACTCGAATTTTACACTCTACCGTCATAGATAAAGAACTTATAGGAGAATGACGTCTTTGATTTAAAAAAGAAATGATGACAAGATGGTCGCTGCTGGGTCCAATTGGATAATAGATTGCTTGATCAGTGACAAAGCACAACAATAATAGCAACAACAGCAACTGTACCATTCTAAATTATATTCGTCTCCTAAAACCTTGAGGTTCCCTACTACCACCTACCAAGAGCAGCGTTTTGGTTCTGATAAGAAACCAATTTATTACAGCTGACATTTAAGAATAAAAAAAATGTTACGTACAATTAATTACCTCACCCAGCTTCACATGAACAGACTACTAAACTATTTGTTGACTCCTTCCCCTCAATCGCAATTCCTCCTTCATCAGCGTGGTGCTCCCTTGGAGCCCCAGTTACTGACCTAGCTTTCGAGTACGTCTTTAGATCCAAAATGACTAACCTCGAACAACTTTTAAAATAACTTTGAAGTAATTGAACCCCACTAAGGTTTTTTTTTTTTTTTACTTAAAAATTACTTGTCAATTCCTAAGCTATTGTATTTTCTGAGAGTTAGGCCCTCTTACAGACTTCTGTCGTCCCTCCAATACTTTGACGACTTAATCTTCTGGAAACTCGAATGCTTGATCAATGCCAAACTTTCCCCCAGACTCCCGCGACAAAGCTGCTTCGCCCAAACGGTTTTGGGGTCTAGGTCTGCACAAGTGCTCGTCTTTATTACTTACCTGTTTTCTTTCCACTTGCTCCATCCTCTCCTCTCCAACACGGACTAATTCCAACAAGGAAATGGATGAAGCTCTATTACGGTGGAGAGAGTTGGGTTTGTCAGTTCCGGTTACAGTGGAGGATAAATGGAAACAGAGTTTTGAAGCCGTCGGAGTTATCCAGAAGTCATGGAAAAAAAAAACAGATGGTCTTACCCTCTGTCTCTGAGTTAGAGGTAGGTGCTTCATTTGGGACGCCACAGTCTGCGACTCCTTTGCTCCCTCCCACATCCTGGATGCTGCAGTTAATGGGAAGGTCACTGCTTCCGTAGACGAACGGAAGAAAACCCTGAAGTATCGAGACCTGACAGTGAACTATCTCGTCCAACCTGTGGCGTTTGAGACGTTCGGAGGGACTGGGCCACTAACCGCGAATTTCTTATTAACGTTGGCAGCTCGCCTCACCGAGATATCAGGTGATGCCCGTGGAGGCATTTGGCTTTCCCAATGCTTTAGTCTCGCCATCGCCTGTGGTAATATTGCGAGCGTGCTGGCTTCCTTCAGTAGATTCCGTTAAACCTTGTGGTGTGTGACCAGTTGATGTGATGAAAAAAAAAATTCCTCACAAATGGTTTCAATA
>NC_068987.1:30142261-30147817 GCF_001194135.2 Octopus bimaculoides | reverse complement strand
TTAGATGCTCCAATAATGTGCAATGGTACGCGGATGATTATCAAAAAATTGTGCTCCCGAGTTCTATAGGCAACAATCTTGAATGAACCGGCCGCTGGCTAAGACATACTTATAACTCCCATGTCCCTTACCCACTCCGATACGACCTGCAAGTTTAAACAGATGCAATTTCCCACCAAACTCTGCTTTCCCATGACAATCAACAAGGCGCAAGGACAATCAGTGCAAGCAGTTGGTTTGAATCTGACAGAGCAAGTATTCTCACACGCACAACTGTACGTTGGCTGCCCTCATAGTCTTTCTATTTGTGCACCCGGGGGAAGGACGAAGAATGTTGTCTACCAAGAGGCACTCCAATGATAACAACGACAACTTCAACTGCTCCAATTTCAACTCCGCAATTCTTTCATCGTCCTGCCAGCCCGCGTAAGTCCAGTCTTGCTTTGCACTCCTTACTAACTCACCATGACATTCTTTTCTTTTTCTACCAAGATCCGTCGCCCAAACACCACTTCGTATCTAATTCTTCCTCTTTTTTATGTCTTCGTTTCTCTCTTCGCGTCGTTCTCTGACCGGGTGAAACGAGCTTAGCTGCTAATATGTTATAAATGAAAATTAAAATTCCATACAGTTAAAACAAAAATGAGAGAAAAACCCCCATACTTGTCTTGTAAAGTTGTCTGATTGTTTGAAGATCATAATAGCCTATTAATACAGCAATAATAATTGAAGATGTTGAAGTGCATCCTGCTCGAACTGGGGCGAGTTAGAAAACCGGGTTGATACACGCAGACGATGTCAACGTAATGATGTCGAAAACCACGGAAATTCAGATAGGTGACACCATACTGAAGGAGGTAGTGATAGGAATATACCTCAACATGCCAAAACAAGTCGGTGAGTTCGCGACTCAGCGCCTGCTGAAGCGAGTCAGTATATGTTATTGACCCACGATACGCTTGGGGTCTTTTGGGGAATGATACCCAGGTGGTTAAGAACTAGGATGAAGTCAAGGAGAGGTTAACTGGTCTCACCTTAAAATGACTGAGAGAAAGCTTTCTCGGAAACTTCGGGCAGAAGTAGCAAATACGTACACCACCTCCTCCCCTAATAATTTATAACCTAACTATCGTACCGTGTTCCAACTGTGAGGCTGTGCTCTTTCGCTCTGCATGGTGTGACTGAAATTTCGCTGAGGTTGTGGAATTTGCAGACGTTCCTTCACAGTTCATCTCATTGGTAGAATTCCAGTTCAGGACTAAGCGAAGTCCGAGATTGGGCATCTAGAGTATGAAATGTCAGACGCTCATAAGTCTCTACAATTAAGCGAAACAAACCCTTGTAGTCTATAGGTTGTTAGTAGGGGAGTATGAGTGCCTACATACTCAGAGATATTCAGAACGTCGACGAGAAAAAACTGTGTTGTCTCATCAATGAAATTTCATCCTTTTGAGTGTCAATAAAATAAAGTACCAGTCAAGAATTGGAGTTTTTACTCCTATAGATGAGTAGGTTGTTGTTTATCCACCAAATGTGACTCACTCAGAAAGCTGTAATCTCATTTGGTAGTAGACCCGGATGAAGAATATATAAGCGAGGTTGTAACATTAAATACATTTATTGTGGCCACACGTATATACACAACGGAATGATAAATGGAATGGTTGGTGCGTAAAGGCCATGGTCTTCTGTGCTATGCTCCTATCTGCAAGCTCGCATGTGGTATCAGAGAGCGCCAGTCAGGTTGTGTCTTCACAGCTCGCGTCCCAGTGCAGAAAGAGGAAAAGATGAGTGACTGAATCTTGATGTTGTGTAACGCCCTCTACAATGCCCAGCGTGTTTAACTCGCTGTCAAGTGGGGGGTGGCAACTGCGCCTACACCCCTTTGTACACTTTCCTCTAAAATTCTGGCCTTGTTACCATGTAAGAAATTATTATATTCTAGTATAGACACAACGCTACTAATTTATGGTTGAGGGTATACAGTGGCTGAGCATTCCGTCGGTTACGACAAATGTTCCAGTTAATTCGATCAATGGAACAGTCTACTCGTGCAAGTGGCTGAGCACTCTGCAGACCGCGTATCCTTAACGTAGTTCTCAGGGAGATTCAGTGTGACCAGTAGCGGCTCGTGTATAGGCATTGCGAAACTGCAGCACCCCCTACTTCCACTCGATATTATCGATAACATTCAATATAATGAGTCCTTTTTTCTTTAATTATTTCTTGATACTTGTACTTTATATAATCGTTAAGCTTAATGTCAGTAGCCATCTCCAGGTTTATGAAAAAACACAAAAGATCCTTGTATAGAACTGTGCACTTCACAGTTCCAGCGACGCGGTGTTTGGCTGTTGTGTGCATGCTCACATGTCCGAGATAGGAAACTGCATGCTAGGGAGATAGAGTACCGTGGTTCACACAGTGCCGACCCTGGTGTGCTGGTGAAAGGTAGTGTTCCTTTTTAACTCCGCGTGTGTTGTGCTTAAAAAACGTGTTTATATTCTTGAATGTGATAAAGTGTAGAATTAGATTATTATCCTGCTTCCAGCTACAGTATTGCTGCCAGGATCTGAAAAATAGGACACATTTCCTCCACCCTTATTTTGTGATTTAGGAAGGATTTTTGAAAAATAAGGGGGAATTTGTGGCGATGTTCAATGAACAAATTAAACACACTACCGGCAGTGGCTAAAACGCGAACTGATCAAGTTTATGTATAAATTTTCTTTTTATATGTTTGTTTCTTTTACACAATATTAAAACAACGGCTAAAAATTTTCTGAATAATTTTATCTACGAGCTACCACTGGGCGTGACACACCAAATGTGACAAGGCAAGCCGTTTGAAATACAAGTACTATTCATTTTTACCAGCTGTGCTGACAGAAGCAATGTGAAATAAAGTTTCTTGCTCAAGGATAAGAGCCGGAAATCAGATTCACGATCATAAGGTCGTGAGTCAAAGACACTAAGCCACGAGCCTTCACAATATACTGTTGATTATTTATTATATATATAACAACAGTGGAGGCGCAATGGCCCAGTGGTTAGGGCAGCGGACTCGCGGTTTCGATTCCAAGACTGGGCGTTGTGAGTGTTTATTGAGCGAAAATACCTAAAGCTCCGCGTGGCTCCGGCAGGGGGTTGTGGCGAACCCTGCTGTACTCTTTCACCACAACTTTCTCTCACTCTATCTTCCTGTTTCTGTTTGTACCTGTATTTCAAAGGGCCAGCCTTGTCACACTCTGTGTCACGCTGAATCTTCCCCGAGAACTACGTTAAGGGTACACGTGTCTGTGGAGTGCTCAACCACTTGCACATTAATTTCACGAGCAGGCTGTTCCGTTGATCGGATCAACTGGAACCCGCGTCGTCGTAACCGACGGAGTGCCAACAATATAGCAACATTACACTTAAGGATTACAAACGTTGGAAATAGTCTGAAAGTTATATAGAAACGAAGGCAAGGTTAGAGGCGTTATACAATAAATAGGAACGTTAAAAAAGTTATAACTTTTAAAAGCCATAGGGTGATTACCTATCAACTAGATTGGGCCAGATCACTCCGTGGCATTGGTTACTACTTTGAGAAATAATTATACTAGAAAGTGCTCGTTAATATCTTCAATGTCGTACTGGGCAAGACATTCTCTTTACCCTCTATCAAGTTGCATATTAGTTGTTGATTGCTAACTTGTCTTATTTTTCGCAGCCAGTCTATCATTTGGATGTTCCATACAATAAGCGCTCGTCTCCTACTTTTCATTGTGACCCGAATCGTGTATCTCAGTTATGGGCAACACTTTTCGAAAAGTAAGCCGCATGAGACAGCTACTGACTCGGGAACGAAATTTGCTTCGTGGGTGCAAATTCAGGTTCAGAAGTTTTACAAATTATATCTTGTTTCTTTTATTCTTTTTATTTTGTTCTTTATTCTTTGAGAAGAAAACTTACTTCAAACTACTTTTTATAGATCACATTTTACGCACTGTTTTCTAAACCTGAGAAAAGTAAGTAGGGGTACAAATTTTAATTTTGCACCCGCAAAAATTTTCGGAGGTGTGCTTGCATCCCCTGTTCCCGGACCCCAGTAATGAACTCATTTGCATACAGCCAATCAGAGCTCACCTTGAAAATCCACATACTGTGTACTACTACAGTACAGTCAGTCAGGCATAGAATGGTGTATGCCACTCTGCGTTCAGCATAGCAGGTCTCACATAAGCACCACATTTCCTGCTCCACCATCCTCATAGATCCATCGAGTACTATCTCTAAATGGAGCTAACATTAGGTACCTATGCTCAGATTGAGATTAGTGATACTGCATGTATCTATTGATATGTGCAAGGAAGGTGCAATACGACACAACGTCGTATCGATTACGATGTTTCCAGATCAACAGCAACATTTTAAATTAGGAATGTACAAAATCAGTCAAAAAAAATTGGAGACTACACTCATTCACATTTTCTAGTAAATTACGCAAATTGGCAGCACTTATGGCATCATCGGTGACCAGCTCTCCATTCACTTTATACACTAAATTTCACATTTGTCACCCCTATTAACCCGTTTAGAACAGTTGGATTTTGCTATAACGCATACTTTCCACTGAACTTAACCAGAGTATTTTCGTGACTCGGTGGACACTAGTTTGATAGTTGAGCTCTGATTGGCTGTATGCAAATGAGTTCATAACTGGGATCCGGAACTCTCGTGGGAAAATTTTCGCTTTCTGGCCCATGAAAACAGCCCATTAACAGGCGAACTACACTACTAAAAACAAAATCAAGGTAAGTTTTCGTTAGACATGCCATTCAGAAAGTCCCACGGACCACAGTTTCCCCATGACTGATCTACCTTCCAATCGTTTATTAGCTTCGATTCAACTATTCGTTAAAAATAACAAAGACTGTGAAATTTAAATCGATGAGTGGGGAAATAAGTTCCACTTCACATATTTTGCGTACCTTCTCTACCGGCGTATTGAAACTTGGTGCACCCAAAGGGGCCCGTAAACATGTTTAGGTTGGGTGAGATCGTGATATGAGGCACCCCATGTTTGCTGGGTAGGCTAGTCTTACATCATCATGGTAAACTACTGAGGTCTTCAGCGATACTCTATCCTTATTCCCATCACTCCAATGACGGGAATAAGGCCAGGGGAATTCAAAAACCATTCGTCTTCATAGTTTTCCTTAGCTTCTTTGAATTAGTTCCCCAGGGAAAGGATTAGCGTTTCGCACAGTGCAACCATGAAACACGTTTTGAGTACGGTCCCCACTTTCCACATTTTACTTGCTTTCGCTTGGAGGAGGGGTTTCTTTTGGGAAGCCCATTTCTCTTTTCGTGCCTTTTTTGTTTTTTGTCAAAAACGGGAAAGGCATTCTCTATTGTACTAATTCTCTGTACGTTATTGGTACATTATTTTATTGATCCAGAAAGCATAGAAGGCAAAGTTGACGGTGGTGGTAGTAGTAGTAGTAGTAGTAGTAGTAGTAGTAGTAGTAGTAGTTGTTGTTGTTGTTGTTGGCACTCTGTCGCTTACGA
>NC_068987.1:30140115-30142090 GCF_001194135.2 Octopus bimaculoides | reverse complement strand
GTGGCTGAGCACTCCACAGACACGTGTGCTCTTAACGTAGTTCTCGGGGATATTCAGCGTGAAACAGTGTGACAAGGCAGACCCTTTGAATTACAGGCACAACAGAAACAGGAAGTTAGAGTGAGAGAAAGTTGTGGTGAAAGAGTACAGCAGGGTTCGCCATCATCCCCTGCCGGAGCCTCGTGGAGCTTTAGGTGTTTTCGCTCAATAAACACTCACAACGCCCGGTCTGGGAATCGAAACCGCGATCCTATGACCGCGAGTCCGCTACCCTAACCACTGGGCCATTGCGCCTCCAGTAGTAGTAGTAGTAGTAGTAATAGTAATAGTAGTAGTAACAGCAGCAGCAGTAGTGGTAGCAGTAGCTGTAATAGTAACGGCAGCAGTAGCGGCAGCAGAAGCTGCAGTAGCAGCAGCAGTAGTAGGTGTATAAGCAATAGCAATAGGAGTCAGCTGCAGCCAATATCGTAGTGGTAGCAGTAGCTGCAGTAGTAGCACTTGTAGCAACGGTTGTCCGAGGCAGCTGCTATCGTCGTCGTAGTAGTGAATGTAACAGTAGCAGCAGCAGCAGCGGCCGATATTGTAGCAGTAGTAGTCGCAGCAGTAGAAGTCGCAGCAGTAGCAGGAGTACAGTCTGCTACAGCTAATACAGGAGCAACAGCAGCAACAGTTGTCGGCAGCAGCTGCTGTAGTAGTAGTAGTAGTAGTAGTAGTAGTAGCAGTAGTAGTGGTGGTGGTGGTGGTAAACTTAATTTGAAATTTACGTACTAGTAATAGTAGCAGCAACAGCAACAGCAGCAGTAGTAGTGGTATTAGTTGTAGTAGTAGTATCAGCAGCAACAAAATCTGTTGTATCCAATATTGCAGTAGCAGTAGTTGCAGCAATTATATGTGCAGTAGCTGTCATAGTAGTTATAGTGGTATAGTAAGAGGCTGCTGCATTCAGTGTCATAGCAGAAGTATCAACAGTTGCAGCTGTTGCCATAGTAGTAGTAGTAGTAGTAGTAGTAGTAGTGGGTGGAGGAGGAGAATCAACAGAAGAAGCAGAGGCTTTGTCAATCAGAACAATAGTAGTAGTAACAATAACACATCTGAGGCAGCTGTTGCAGTTGAAGCAGTAGTTAGTAAAAATTGCAGCAATGACTACTGGTAGTCATCTATCAATTTATCTATCTGTCTGTCTGTATGTCTGTCTGTCTGTCTATCTATCTATCTATCTATCTATCTACCTATTTATCTGTCTGTCTGTCTGTCTATGTATCTACTTACCTACCTACTTACCTACCTACCTACCTACTTATATATATATCAATCAATTAATCAATCACCCTATCTGTCTGTCTGTCTGTCTATCTATCTATCTATCTATCTATCTATCTGTCTATCTATCTATCTATCTGTCTATCTATTTATCTATATGTCTGCCTATCTATCTACCTATTTCTCTATCTATGCATTACTGTATTGACCAAATTATTAGGTGTTGTTATACACTGCTGGTCACAATGCACTTCCTCACATTGCTGTAGATTTTTCAGTGATGTCACCCCCACTGACTGGGTGGGCTGGCCAACATTCGCTCTGAAGAGAATGCTAGTCTCTTGCAGGGTTACCCACTTACAGCTGAGTGGACTGGAGCAACATAAAATGAAGTGTTTTGATCAAGAACACAATGCATTGCCAGTCTGGGAATCAAAACTGCAAAGTAGTGATCATGAGAGTAGCACCCCAACCACTAGGCAATATGCCTCCACCTGTGTGTGTGTGTGTGTGTGTGTGTCTGTGTGTCTGTGTGTCTGTGTGTGTATGTGTGTCAGACTGGAGCGAACATGTTACAATGAAGTAGAGAAATTTGAAAAGACAACACGAAATCGGTTATTTCTCAAAATACAATGTTTATATACCAAAAAGATTTCATAACATTTTTCTAACATTTTTCTGACATAATTTAAATATATACTTTAACCATGTAACA
>NC_068987.1:30134038-30136538 GCF_001194135.2 Octopus bimaculoides | reverse complement strand
ATATATATATATATAAGATGAAAATGTGTGTGTGTGTGTGTCTGTCTGTGTGAATCCCTAAAACTTGAGAACTACACAACCAATTTCATTCAAATTTTACACATGCCTTACTTAGAGTCCATGTAGTGTCATAGGCCAAATTTTTTTTTAAGTTCTTGCCTAGTGCGAGCCCAGAGCAATATCATATCTCCTCCACTATTTCAGCATTACATGTCAAAAGTGAAACAACATCTCTATTGTAATGTCAAATATTTTCACTTTAATAGTTTCACTTTAATACTGAAACTATTATCTCACATATATACAGGCATATATACATACATATATATAATATATAGATATATATAGATGTACTGGGGTTGATTTGTTCAACTGAAGTTCTTCAAGTTAATGCTCCAGCATGACTGCAGTCTAAGATATATATATATATATATATATATATATAACTATAAAAGAGAGTTTGTGTGTGTGTGTGTGTGTGCATGTGTGTGCGTATGTTCCTTATGCATTCCAAAACCTAGTTGCCGATTTTCACGTAAGGGGTATCAAAAGATTCAGTAAGATTTTGGCAACCAACTAAACTATATTTTCATTCACATACTTGCATTACAAATATTTAACATCATCATTTTTCTTTTAATCACCTATTGACATTTTATATCACCACTACAATGCCGATGATGTCACATTTTCTATACATGCATGTTCACATGTTCATTACCTGTGTTAGGCCAATGACTGACAAGTATGCGTGTGGCAGTGTATGTGCCTGTCAGTATACATACATTTTTGTGACGACTGGCACATGCACACACACACACATACGCACACACAAGTGCGTGCACATATAAAGACAGACAGACACACACATGGACAGAAAAAGGCTTCACATGTGCGTTAATGTACCTGTGTGTGTCTGTGTGTCTCTTAGTTTATGTATGTAACTTCCCCTCTTCCCAACAGTGAAACGCGTGGATATTGATACTTTACTTGCAGCTTGGACTCCAAACAAACAATGTTCACTTTCAAGTACTACTAACATGAAGATTTACCTGGTTTAACACCACTCACAATATTCACAAATATATACGAAAAAATATTATTCTGGTTATTATAACAAATTTGGAAGCTTGGCTAAGTAGAAAGCCTCAGCGGCTCGCTCTTTCAATATAATTACAGTAATGTTATTCCACTCCTTATAACCAGTTTCAAGGTAATGTTTTTTTAACAGTCCTTGTATTCTTCATCACTGTGAGTATCAATGTCACACAACCTTTTTACTGCATTACTCAGTATTTATTCTACAGCCTATAACGTTACACAGTTCAAAAACAGCAGCTTCCTTTTTATTCACTTTGTTCAGCATTCGTTTCAAAATTGTAAAATAAATTATTTTTGTATATAAAATTGAATTATGCTTTCTGAATTTTCTTGGCCTTTCACTTTCTTCACCGTGACATTCATTCAATCGTGAATTTCATAGCGTTTAGTACATGTTCCAAATAAACGTTGAATTTCTCTACTTTCTTACATTGGTGACGCATGCTAACTTTTGCTAAATTGGTAACTTTCCATCTTTTTTATAGCATAACTATGCTACAGAAAGTATGTTTTGCACCTATATTGACTACAGTTCGTTTCGCTTGAACCTCGTGAGTGTACGTTTTGCTGTTTTCAATGTTATCAATTCTATGAGTGTGTTTCTGCATTCATTACATGTATGTGCGTGTTTCTGCATTCGTTACATGTATGTGCGTGTTTCTGCATTCGTTACATCTATAGTTAACTATATAGCAAAGAACATTTTACGCTGCTTTAATGAGCCCACATCTAATGAAATAGCCATCCTTATGATTGGTGATCCCCATGAAAATCAGGCTAATCATATCGAAAGATCACCCCTTCACAGGCTCATCCCTCTTATGATGCTCCCCAGTATAATCTTATTCTGTGGAATGGACAAGATGGGTATTATTTCATTTTTCCTCAGATTAAGCCTGCAACAGGATAGTCAATTATAAACAAAAGGGTGTCGTCAAATGACTTCTATTCTTACCAACTGATGTTAAGACAAGAACAGTCAAATCCTTTCTACTATAGACACAAGGTTTGAAATTTTAGGGAAGTGGACCAGGCAATTACACCAATCCCAGTGTCTCACTGGTACTTAGTTTGGCAAGATTTTCTTTTGTACTCTCCCAAAAACACCTTTTTAAATTTTTTTTTTTCTACACAAACCCCAGTTTTTGGCTCTTTTACTCATTAACTTGTTTCAGTCATTTGACTGTGGCCATGCTGGAGCACCACCTTTAGTCGAGCAAATCGACCCCAGAACTTATTCTTTGTAAGCCTAGTACTTATTCTATCGGTCTATTTTGCCGAACTGCTATGTGACGGGGACATAAACACACCAGCATCGGTTGTCATGCAATGCTAGGGGGACAAACACAGACACACAAACATACACACACACATATATATATATATATATATATATATA
>NC_068987.1:30130900-30132004 GCF_001194135.2 Octopus bimaculoides | reverse complement strand
TATATATATATATATATATATATATATATATATATCTAACGTCCTGTACCCTGATATGCATATATATACACATGTAGATGTAAGTATGTACATATATGTGTGTATACATGTATATATATTCTTTGTATTATATATATATATACATGGATATATATACATATATATATGGATATATACATACTTGGATGTCCACTAGGTGGACATCCAATATGCTAGAAAGAGGTCATCAACGACCCAACCACAAAGAAAAATAATGTTTTCCAGAAAAATTTTGCAAAAACACCAGAACAGGACAAAATGAGAAATATACAGAATATGAACTGCTGTTTCGAACATTAACATTTTACTTATGTAACAACATCCATGTTCTCATCAGCATAGACATTCTAGAATCAATATAATTTGCAGAACTATACATGAATTGTCTTCATGAAATAAGACTTGCATATAATTCTACCGATTACATTGGGGCTATTTTTCAAAATGCCTCAGCTTTGGCACACAAAATTCCGAAAACAATTCTGCAGAGAATAATTCACTGCAGTATATGTTGCCGGCTGGAGAACATAACTATTTAAATTATCATTTATATAGATAGGGTGATAAACTGAATATTAATTCAATTTAAAACCAAGTGGCCTAGCATATAAAAAAATCTGAAAATTCAGAAAAAATTGTACTACATGTGTATAAGGGATGACCACTTAGTGGACATCCAATACGCTAGAAAGTGGTCATCTTTGTGGTTGTCTAAGTATGTCATGAGGTTTCCAGACATGAGTTCTACTCACATGTCAAATAAGGTATAAAAGTGATATTGTCTGAAAAAATTAGAAATAGGGCACACAAAAAAATCAATATTCAAAGTAATCGAACATACAAAATGAAATGGGTTATTTCCCTTGAGTGTTTTAAAAAATATATTGTACAGGTGCTATGGGTTATTTCACTTGGGTGTTTAAAAAAAATTACTTATATGAGCTAGATATAAAGGTGCCTTCCTGGGGCCGTATTATCGATTTTTTCAACAATCTAAGTATGCCACTAGGTTTCTAGACATGAGTTCTACTCATGTGTCAAGTTTCATCAAAATCAATAAAATGA
>NC_068987.1:30130029-30130800 GCF_001194135.2 Octopus bimaculoides | reverse complement strand
TGTATGTATGTATGTATGTATGTATGCATGTATGTATGTTTGTATGTATATATATCTATGTATGTATATTTTGGTTTGTTCGAAGGATTGCAAAAATTTATCATTTTTGAAGAAGCTCAAATGTAACTAAAGCTACAAATAGACAAAAGCTCATAAAATACCAGAAATATCTCGCAGACTTTTGATGTATTTTTAAGTTTTTAGTTACACAACCACTTTTTCAACACTATGGACCAATTGTATATGTAAGCCAACAAGGGAGCTTCTGTGTCGTCTCTTGAATGTCTGAAAATAGTAACTAAATCTCCTTCAAATCATACACTACTATAATGAAATAAAGGATACTTTGGACAATGTAGTCTTTGATATGCAGAAAGCTGGTCTGATCATGGATGAGAAGCTTTTGATGAAAGTTCTACTTGAACTAGAGCTGAACAGTGGGTAAACGATGACGATGACGACAATGACCACCACCACCACCACCACTACTGCTCCCAGTCTCACTACTACTACTACTACTGCTACTACTACCACAACTACTACTGCTACTGCTGCTGCTACTACTACTACTACTACTACTACTACTACGACCACAACTACTACTGCTGCTGCTGCTACTGCTACTACTACCACAACTACTACTGCTGCTGCTGCTACTGCTACTACTACCACAACTACTACTGCTGCTGCTACTGCTACTACTACTACTGCTACTACTACCACAACTACTGCTGCTGCTGTTGCTACTACTACTACTACCACAACTACTGC
>NC_068987.1:30119110-30130019 GCF_001194135.2 Octopus bimaculoides | reverse complement strand
ACTACTACGACCACAACTACTACTGCTGCTGCTGCTACTGCTACTACTACCACAACTACTACTGCTGCTGCTACTGCTACTACTACTACTGCTACTACTACCACAACTACTACTACCACAACTACTGCTGCTGCTGTTGCTACTACTACTACTACCACAACTACTATTTTCAGACATTCAAGAGACGACACAGAAGCTCCCTTGTTGGCTTACATATACAATTGGTCCATAGTGTTGAAAAAGTGGTTGTGTAACATTAAAGTAAAGCCATCTGTCACTCACAGGAAAGTATGGCTTGGTAGTATGTAACATGCCTTTGCTGATTGTTTTAGATTCCTAAGAAGTCCATGTGCAGAGCAGACATAGACACACACACACTTGACCCCTTAACCCATGACTCAATTGCACAATCACAATATGACAAATGAAGGGAGAAGAATGTACCATCTCTTGGCTGGTACCTATTTCCAGCTGAGGAGAATGGAGCTGAAATGGGGTTTCTCAGAAGAGTCTTTGGGTTGATGTTACTACACAAGGTGCATAGCTCAGAGAATCTCTCTCTCTCTCTCTTCATGTTGAGCTGCTACTTCCCTGCATTGAGAGATCACAGCTCTAGTACTATGGACACGTGGTTAGATTGTTGCAGGAAAGAATCACAAGACAGATTCTTGAAGCCAAGCCACCTTGCAGGAAACCTTGGGGTAGACCATGAACAAGATGGTTGGATAATATCCATAGACTCAGTTAGTCTTGCTTGGTAATCCAACTGGAATATGTAATGATGGCTGCTTCTGATAGGATCCTATGGGGGTGGGTACCTGAAGTACTCTACTCCAATGATCCTCCCAAGAATAGTGGGTAGAGAAGATGGATGAATGGATAGAACTGCAACAATGTGAAATGAAGTACCTTGTTTAAGAATACAATGTGCTGCCAGGTCCAGGAATTGAACTCATGACCTTGTGATTATGAACTGAACACCATACTCTACTAGGCAATGTGCCTTAATGGCATGTACATATTCCTACATATGAAGGTGCATGGCTCAGTGGTTAGAGTGTAGGGCTTATAATCATTAGATAGTGAGTTCGATTCCCAGACTGGGATGTGTGTTGTGTTCTTGAGTAAGACACTTTATTTCACATTGCTCCAGTTCACTCAGCTGTAGAAATGAGTTGTGATGTCACTGGTGCCAAGCTGTATTGGCCTTTGCCTTTCCCTTGGATAACATCAGTGGCATGGAGAGGGGCAGCTGATATGCATGGGTGACTGCTGGTCTTCTATAAAACAACCTTGCCCGGACTTGTTCCTTGGAGGGGAACTTAATAGGTGCAATCCCATGGTCATTCATGACTGAAAGGGGGTCTTTAGCCTTCTTGCCCTTCTTATATTCCTACATATGTTAGGAGCTTTAGATGTAGGGATTTCTTGCATTTGATCAGTAGCCCTCATATCACTGATCTACATGCTAAGCAGAGCTTGAATGGAGTTTCCCAACAGCAGCATCAGTAACAACAACAGCAACAAGCCATTGAAGGGAGCTTTGTTTAGGTCTCAGTTAAAAACAGAAGCCAAAGATCCCATTTCACTGTTTTATAGAAAAATAAGGTAATGTAGGCCTAGACATACAATGTCTGATTAAACAATAGTTTTGAATATTGACACAAGGTTTAACATCATTACATTCTGAGTTCAAATTCTACCAAGGTTGAATTTGTCTTTTCATCATTTCAGGGTCGATTTCAAGGGAGAGGTTAAGTTGATTACATTGACCCCAATGTTCCACTGGTACTTATTTTATCAACCCTGAAGTGATGAAAAGACAAATTCGACCTTGGTAGAATTTGAACTCAGAATGTAATGATGCTAAGTTATTTTGCCCAGCATGCTAATGGTTCTGCCAACTCACCACCATAATATCTGATTAAAGGATAATAAAAAAGACAATGGGATGGTCAGAGTTGGAATGTCTTTGATCATGGTTCTGCTTTGTCAAATCTTACCTGGAGCGAAACATTGTCAACAACAACAACAACACCTGTTTTTGTTGACAACAGATATAGTTGTAATGGTTGAAGTTTAAGTAAAATAGGCAGCAGTCTCTACCTTCATTTTCCAGAAGGATGCACATGGTACTGGATTAACATAAAGATGGGATGGTCATGGCTAAACAACAGCAATAACTTTCTTCTTTTTTTATACCTCTGCTTTCTCTTTGCTCTCTCTCTCCCTCTCTCACACTCACTCACTCTCTCTCTCTCACCTTTTCATTAGCTTTCGAATAGGCACACCACATACATACAACACCTACACCTACACACACAAAGGCACATACACAAGCACATACACAAAACACACACACACACACACACAAAGGCTCACACACACACACACACACACATAAAACACATACACTCATGTACACACACACACACACACACAGATCCCACATAGTAGGGGACAGTGGAGGGTTAAATGTTCCCCCAATGATGTGTGTGTGTGTGGTTGATAGGTAATATCATAGAGTGAGTGTGGAAGGGAGATGGTTGCCAACACATGTCATTTGTGTATAATACAATATTATAAAATATAATCCACATTTTAAACAGACAGATGAAGATTGATTCTGTTCAGTCATCAATAATCAAGAATCAGGAATCAATAAAAGAAACTTTCAGTCAATCTTGGTGATGTCCTACATTTCATTGACCAAAAATGGGGGATTTTAATCAAACTCCTCCTCCTCCTCCACCACTACCACCACCTCCTCCTCCTCCTCCTTGTAAACATAAGGACACAGGAAATGTGTCAAGGCCGACAGGAAGCGGTGCTGCTTCCTAGGGCTAAATAACAGTAGTATTATTCCCTTCATGGGATAAAGAATTTAATTATCTCCCATCAAAACCCTTATCAAAATTTGCCTTACAACTGGCTCATTAACACACACACACACAGATATGTATATTTTCTTGTTTTCTCATCACATTCTCATTAGCAATAACTACGTTCTATGATTGATGCTGCCAGCTATTCTCTCTTTTAATTTATCCATGACAAATAATAAATGAGCTGTGTGTGTGTGTGTGTGTGTGTGTGTGTGCTTGCATTTGTGTATGAGTGTGTATGCATGTATGTGCATGTATGTATGTGTGAATGTATGTGGAGAAAAGTTTTAATTATATGTCTCGTGGATGGTATGCCAGGGGTAAATGAATGTTGCTAGAACTATATTATTTTACCAATCATAATAGATATTTCACGAGATTTAGCATAGAATGTCTCTGTCTCACTAACTTCCAAATGAAATACATTTCAATACTTTCCATTGTTTTATATATTTATGTTTTTGAGAATGTTTTTCTCATTTAATTTTTTCTTATTTCCTCAACTATGTTACATGAGAAGAAGCCAGAAAAATTGCCTGTAGATTATTACTCAGGATGTGGTAATTACATTGTTTTTATTATATTATATTATACTCCAGCCTTCGACTGTGGTCAAGATAGGGCAATGCTTTCAAAGTTAACATTGATTAAATTGATCTTAATACTTAACTATTGGTCACAGTAAGATGGAAGGCAAATATGATTTGGGTGTCATTTGAACGTATGATATAAAAGCACGTAACTAAACATCGCCGGGTATTTTAGCCGACCTTCAATCGATTCTGCTCATCTTCCAACAGTCGTAATTTTATGATAGTAATTGTGTTGCAATCTTAAACAAGGGACATAACTCCGCCCTCTTCAATTTAATTAAGAAACGATATTAAAGGTTTTACCTTTAATTTACGGTACAGTGATTAGTAGCGAGAAGATCAGCCAGCTATAAAAAAGAAATGTTTCGCCAGAAAAACATTTTCGGACATGAAAACCTCTGTACCACAACATTATTATTATTAACCTTTAATGAATCATCGGGGTTACAAACGAACGTTTAGTTTCCATGCAGTGCATCATGGCTAAGTTCAGACTGGTGGGGAACTCATCAAGTGTTATCACTAATTCTACATTCTCCTCTCCAAATCACAAGGCAGATTCAAACCTCTACACTCAACTATCATGCTAATAACAAACCTAATACAAAAAATATATCATGGCTTGACAAAAAACTTCCATGTTTATCATTCCAATTACCTCTGACATCAACAAATGTTGCAAAAATCACATTTAGAGTAATCACAGGAACCACAACTGGTCAACTGGCACTCCATCGGTTACAATGACAAGCATTCCACTTGATCTGGTCGATGGAACAGCCTTCTTGTGAAATTAACATGCAAATGGCTGAGTACTCCACTGACACTTGTACCTCAATGTAGTTCTCAGGTAGATTCTGCATGACACAGAATATGACAAGGCTGGCCCTTTGAAATACAGGTACAAGTCATTTTTGCCAGCTGAGTGGACTGGGGTAATGTGAAATAAAGTTTCTTACTCAAGGACACAATGCACTGCTAGGTATCAAACTCACGACTGTACAGTTGAGAGCCAAATACCTTAACCACTAAGCTATATATTTTCACCACAACTGGGACACAGAAAAATGACCATAATGGTGTGCAAACAATATATTATGTATTATGCCAGTCTTGAAACCTCAATCTCTCCAAACTGCAATGACTACAAGGAATGCAAAGCAATAAACTGTACATCATACACGCTGTACACAAACCACAGCCACATAGACAACAAAACAAAAAATATTAGACAGGCGTAGGAGTGGCTGTGTGGTGAGTAGCTTGCTTACCAACCACATGGTTGCGGGTTCATTCCCACTGCAAGGCACCTTGGGCAAGTGTCTTCTACTATAGCCTCGGGCCAACCAAAGCCTTGTGAGTGGATTTGGTAGATGGAAACTGAAAGAAGCCTGTCGTGTATATGTATATATATATGTATGTGTGTATGTGTTTGTATGTTAGTGTTTGTCCCCACCACCATCGCTTGACAACCGATGGTATGTTTACGTCCCAGTAAATTAGCAGTTCAGCAAAAGAGACTGATAGAATAAGTACTAGGCTTACAAAGAATAAGTCCTGGGGTCGATTTGCTCGACTAAAGGTGGTACTCCAGCACGGCCTCAGTCAAACGACTCAAACAAGTAAAAGAGTATGAAAGACTTCTAAAGTGTTTATATTTAAAATAAAATATTCCATCATAATTTTACGTAAGAACCTTTGGGTAAGCCTTGTTCTGAATGCCAACTTTATAACAAAAATATGGAATTTACTGAATCTCTCAAAATTCTTTATCATTTACCTTATATCTTTTATATGTTGCCGTCATTAGACTGTGACCATGCTGGGGCACTGCCTTCAAGAATTTTTAGTTGAATGAATTGGCCCCAGTACTTATTTTCTTTTTTTAAGCCTGGTACTTATTCTGTTGGTTTCTTTTGTTGAACCACTAAGTTACAGGAATGCAAACAAACCCACACTGGATGTCAAGTGGTGATAGTGGGGACAAACACAGATACAAAGACACATACTCATATGTGTGTGTGTGTGTGTGTGTGTGAGTGTGACAGGCTTTTTTAAGATTCTGTCTACCAAATCCACTCACAAGGCTTCTGTCAGTCCGAGGCTATAGTAGAAGACACTTGCTCAAAATGCTATGCAGTGGGACTGAACCCAGAGCTAGGTAGTTGGGAAGCAAGCTTTTTACCATACAACTACACCTGTGCCTTGAGGAATTTTAGTCAAATGAATTGACTTGAGTACTTATGTTTTTTACATTTATTTTTATCTAAGCCTGGTACTTCTTTCACTCTCTTTTGCCAAACTGCAAAGTTATGTGGACATAAACAAACTGATGCAAAGTAGTGGTGGGGACAAATTACACACGTACACACATACACGCGCGCGCGCGCGCGCACACACACACACAATATGATGGGCTTCTTCCAATTTTCATTTACCAAATCTGCTTACAGGGCTTTTGTTGGCCCAAGACCAGAATAGAAGACACCTACCCAAGGTGCTATGGAATTGAACCTGGAACTAAGTTGGGAAGCAAACTGCTTATCACACATCAAAGCCTGTTTTTTTTTTTTTGTGAAAATAAAGGAAAGCTTATGTGACATGAAAGGGTTGATATCTTGTTACTCTATCTGCTTTCAGAACAGGTAACCCTTCACTTTTAAATGATCACAGTTTTAGTCTCAAAAGGTTCAGAAAGGCCAAGGGTCCAGTGAATTCCTCCAAACCAAAATATTGTTAAGAAGGAAAAAAAAAATGAACTTTTTCCATTTTGAACATCTGTTGAACTTCCACATTGAGTGCTTCATGTCTTATAGATCATCCAAATTTCACCCTTTAGTATTTAACCCAGCTATATCTGGTCCAGATATTCTTCTTGTTTTATGTTCAAACCGGTTAGATCTGGCTTCTCACAACTAATCTACAATGTCTTCCTAAAAATAATCATTCACGTCATCAAAATCTCGAAGCTACAAGATTAATTTAAAGCAATGTGAATGAATAAACATTGCATTTGACAGAATAATCTGAATGCTAAAGGGTTAATGTCTCATGTTTCATTGAACTTTCACATTCAATGTTCCATGTCCTATTGAACTCAGTGCTCCATGTAACATAAAACTTCTTCCACATTCAATGACTAATATCTCATATTTGCTACTTCACATCTTAAAAAAACTTCCAAATTTAATGCATTTCATGGAACTTACATATTTAATGCTATATGTCCTATAGAATTTCCTTATTCTCTGCTCCATATCTTATAGATTTTCCTCAATTAATGCTTTATTACAATGTTTCATTACTTCATACAATGTCTAACTGCTACAAAACATTGCCACCCTTGCACATATTTCATATGGTTGACCTTTTGCACACAAACTGAAAATCTATTCAATACTAACAGAGGTAAATAAATTGGTAAACGTCATTACAGAGCTTGTTAATTTCTTCCCCTTACATTAACCTAATTAGGTCACAATGCTAACAGAAATTACCATAATTAGAGCACAATTTTCACAGAAATTATCTACTTTAAATGTATAGACTTTATTTTTTGTCTTTTATCTTTTGCTTGTATCATTCATTAGACTGCAACCATGCCAGGACATCACTCTGAAGAATTTAAGCCAAACATATTGTCCCCAATACCTATGTTGTTTTAAATGTTTGGTATTTATTCTATCAGCCTCTTTTTACCAAACCTCTGTGTTACAGGGATACAAACACACCAACACCAGTTGTCAAGTATTGATGGTAGACAAACAATGGGTGCATGAAAAATTAGGAAATTAATATTATAAGCGATAATATGTTATAATATTGTATAGGTTTATTATATGTATTTGTTTCAAATTTTGGTACAAGACCAGCAAGTTTATCCTCAGTACTCAGCTGGTACTTATTTTATCAACCTTGAGAAGGATGAATGGCAAAGTTGACTCCAACAGAGTTTGAACTCAGAGTGTAAAGACATGAAATGTTGCTAAGCATTTTGCCTGGTGTGCTAATGACTCTGCTGGCTTGCTGCCTTAAAAGGTTATTATATATATTATAATATATTATAATATATTATCACAATATATTAGGGTGTTCAGAAAGTAATTGCTTTTTGCCAGGAAGGATATAAAAATGAATGTAAACTATGTTTATCTGAACAGTTTTAATGAAAAGTAGTTTTCAATGACTGCAGTTAAATGAGAAAGTAACTTTTTATGTTAAATTCAAAGAAACCTATTTCTTTTCATGAAAAATGTCTGAAAGATTATTTTCAACTTCCACTCTGTTTCTGAATGTTTTGCCTCTTATAAAATGTTCTAGTGATCCTATGCCACCACATTTCCCTCACACTAATGCTATTTGCACCCTTATTTTATCAAATAATAACCTAACCCCAGTTGGGGGCCCATTATAGATTTTTATTGAAATCCAATTAGCCTATAATTGAACTGGATGTTAGTTTAACATGTATGCAAAGCTTTGTCAAAATTAGTCTACTGATGTAGGCAGCAAGAGGGTTACAGACAGATCGACAGACAGAAATTGTCATTTATGTATAAGATTAATAATATTGACTATGTAATACGATTTTTGTTCTTGAGTAGTGACTGTTATTTCCCATTTGCTTATCCCTAGAAAGTATGGAAAATGTTTAATATTTCCTTCAAACTTTGGTTTTGTTACATTTATTCAGACCCACCAAAATCCCTCTCAATAGATGGCTGTGATGCTCCCACACCACTCATGATCAGAGATGCACATATTGTCAGCCACTAAGGGACATGCTCAAGTGGTTAAGATCAAGCAAGTGACAAGAAAATCTGTGGTATTGAGCAGAACAATTACTATAATATTTTTGCATCAACAACTCAGCGCTGAATCTGTCTGAAATGTAATGGAAAATAGGTCAGTTATATCCAGGTCACAAAAGAAAGTTTGAAGTGAATAGTAATCGTTTCCTTTAATTTCTAGATAGAAGCAATTAGGAAATAACACTTACTGACCAAAGACAAAAAGAAATTCAAATTTTGACAGTGTATTCATGGTGTTTGCTTTTACGACTTTGTAAATATTTTGTGTCAACTATATTCATTTAAGTTTTGCAGCCATATATCTTTTACAGCACCTATACATAACTTAAATAGCTACTCCCAAAATTACCAAGATTTTTTTTTTTTTTTGAGATAATAAACAGTATGTTCAATAATATAGGATTTTCAGAACATCATATATAATCAAATATTCTGCCAGCTTATAATGTAAATTCTAATGCAGCCAAGCCTTATATTCCATAAAGCTATCCAACCGATTTGATAATATAATAAATTGATTTACACTATATACAATGTAGAAAGTATGTGCATATCAGGGTTTATAGCAATGAAAGCAAAAATAGAAGAAGTTCTATTATTTTTAGATATATTTTAGGATGAATGAACCTGACACTTCTAAGAAAGTAAGTTCCTTTAAGAATAATGCTTTGTATTCTTATAATATAAATATTAATCCAGTGGTAGTCTTGAAGTCTGTGACAATGTATGGTAATGGAATGTCCCAAAAAAGTATTGTTCTTATGTAGCTTCAGGTTCTAGTAAATATATTAAAGATCTCTCTTCATGCTCTCTCTGTGCATATATATATATATATAATATTACAAATTTGGGATTTTACCAATAGAACCACAACTTCTATTTCAGGACAACCTTATTTTCTGAAATACACATAGAAATTTATATCCAATATAATAATATAATAATATAAGCATTTTAAAGCCTACTATAAAGTACAATAAAATTAATTAAAGAAATTTTTTTTTTTAATATTTGAAAAAAATATATACCTTACCTGTTATTAGTCTGTGGGGAAAGAAGATATTTTTAATCAATGCTACACATGTTTCTGCGCTGGTGGTGTGTTTAACCAGGCTATACCCAATACATAAATATCATCATCATCATCATCGTTTAACATCCGCTTTCCATGCTAGCATGGGTTGGATGATTTGACTGAGGACTGGTGAACTGGATGGCTGCACCAGGTTCCAATCTGATCTGGCAGAGTTTCTATAGCTGGATGCCCTTCCTAACGCCAACCACTCCGAGAGTGTAGCGGGTGCTTATACGTGCCACCGGCATGAGGGCCAGTAACACGGTACTGGCAACGGCCATGCTCAAAATGGTGTTTTTTACGTGCCACCTGCACAGGGGCCAGTCCAGCGGCACTGGCAACAACCTCGCTTGAGTGATTTCCTAACGTGCCACTGACACAAGTGCCAGTAAGGCAACACTGGTAACGATCACGCTCAAATGGTGCTATTTACAGGCCACCAGCACGGAAGCCAGACAGCTGCTCTGGCAATGATCATGCTCAGACAATGCTGTTAGTGCTCCACTGGCACAGGTGCCCCAACAGGTCTTCACAAGCAGAGTTTAGTGTTCAATGAAGGAGAAGTTGGCATGGGCGCCAGTCGTCGAATTTGGTTTGATTTCGATTTCAAATTCACTTGCCTCAACAGGTCTTCTCAAGCAGAGTTTAGTGTCCAATGAAGTAAAGATATGAATAAGTAAGCTGACTACACTTCTGGCAGAGGCCACAGATTATGCTCTCACTTGGCTTGCCGGGTCTATGTATGTGTGTGTGTGTGTGTGTGTGTGTGCGCGTGCATGTGTGTGTGTGAGGGGAAGTCAAAAATTATTCGCACTTTTGCCATAACATATCTTTATTATTGTCACACTGCCTTCTGCATATGTATGCATATAGTTGGTACTATTGTGGTCACATGATCAAAGTTTGAGCCTGATTGTGCCACTTTTCTTTCTGGCTTTACAGTGTAAGCACAGCTGCTCCACTAGCAATGTGCACCAAAGAAGAACAAAGAGCAGTGATCTGAGGGGTTCACAATTACCACCTCTCGAGCTTGTTGAATCCTCTCATCAGTGATGGAGGTTGACGGGCATCCTGATCCCTCTTTGTGCATCACTCTTGTCTGGCCACTTTTAAACTTCTTGATGCACTCATACTCACTTCTACACGTTAGCGCACTGTCCCCATATTGTGCTAAAAGCCACTGATGAATTTCAGCACCTGACACACCTTTCGACTACAGAAGTCAGATCACAGCTCTTTGTTCTTCTTTGTTGCACGTTACTAGTGGAGCAGCCATACTTACACTGTGAAACCAGAAACAAAAATGGCATGATCAGGCTCAAACTTCGATCATGTGGCCACAATAGTACTAACTATAAGCACACATGAGCAGAAGGCAGTGCGACAATAATAGAGATATGTCAGTGCGAAAATGCGGATAATTTTTTGACTTCCCCTCATATATATGCATATATATATATATATATATATATATATATATATATATATATATATATACATACATACATACACAGACACACACACACACACACACACACACACACA
>NC_068987.1:30114826-30119100 GCF_001194135.2 Octopus bimaculoides | reverse complement strand
ACACACACACACACACACATATATATGTATTATACATTTATATGTATATATGCACACACACATATATGCACACATACATACAGGCATACATACATACATATGTACATATAGTTGAAATTTATAGGAAAACAAAAGACGAAGACATGTGTATGAACAACAAGCAAGTGTATTAGTTTGACGCTTGGAGAAAAATGAAATATTCTTTTACATTTCAAGCCTACACACTTCAACAGAAAGGAATAAGAGAAAATAAACAGAGAGAGAATGAAAAATCTTGTAGATTTCAGCGGTCCAACTTGGCGAATATATATATATATATATATATATATATATATATATGTATTTCGTTTTTGGATTTGGTTTGCAAGATTTTTTACGTGATTTCGTGTGTTGAAGCATATTCTGTTGTGTCTGGGGAGAGTCATTTTCTTATCGTGCCTTAAAATTTAACACACTTAAATTTTAAGGCATGATAAGAAAATGACTCTCCCCAGACACAACAGAATATATATATGTATGTTTGCATGTATATATAGATGTATTGTGCTTTATATGTCAAGTTCTCTTTCACTTGCAAAATCAAATGTGCTCACACACACACACACACACACATTTACAGTAGCTACTTACAACTTACAAATTGTTTCATCTAGAGACCAGCACAGCTGAATGTAGATTCATCAGCGTGTGAAATGTAATATATTTTATGCTCTGAAGATTCTGAGTACAGCTGCGTTGGTCTGTTTATTTAGAATCTTGTAGGTTGTAAATAACTATGTAACAATAGGCTTCTATGACTACAGTGTGTCATCAACCACATCAAATACTTTTTATAATTGGCAGTACCTCATATGACACTGATTATTTTGATGAATTACTATTGTCATAATTTTTTTTAACATCAATTTTTACATGTTTACACGGGTCAAATGAAATTCAGTGTGGCAGATTTTCTACAGTCAGATGTCCTTTCTGTTACCAACCTTCATCTGTTTCCAAGCAAGGTAATATTTCTCCATAGCTGGACATGGTATTTTTTGTTTCCGCACAGATGACTGAAAATTAATAACAATGTTTGTATGACAATAATGCTCTTCAACAACCACCATGTGATGTCAAGACAATGGTACACACAAACACACACATGCATGCGCACACACACACACGCACACATGCACATGCACATTATGAAAAGAGCTTATTTTATAGTTATGTGTAGAGAATAAGAGTAGAGATATTCCATATACGTTCTTACTGGCAAAATGGAACAAATGTTGTTTTTTATGTCAGGAGACCAAACTGAATATAAAAGGAAATCTAGAATTTAGATAGAGATTCAATCGCATCAGATCAAACATCACAAAAGTAACAATGAACCAAGTATCAATATCGACATCAATATCATTTACTGTGAGCCTTGTGTAACCCTAACCATGACAATATACTGGTTTCAAATTTTGGTACAAGACCAGCAACTTCAGGTGAGGGCCTTTGTCAATTACATTAGCCCCTAGTGCTCAGCTAGTACTTATTTCATTGAGCCCTGAAAGATAAAACGGTAAAGCCGACTTGGGCAGAATGTGAACTCAGAACATAAAGACAGATGAAAACATACTAAGCATTTTGTCTAGTGTACTTACAACACTACCAGCTCACCACCTTAACCATGATAATATATTATGATAGCATACTGTCTCACACCATTTTTCCCCTTTTCTGTGCAGTTTTAAATACTGCACCTATAGTTTTGTAGGTTCTACCTTGGCTCATGGAGGAGATACTGTTTTACATAACAGCATGTGACAATGCATCAGCAGCCATGACACTAGCAACAGATGAACATGTCTCATCCACAGGATAGAGTAAAGCAGATGCTCCAGTATAGTCAGATATGAACCAGGGACAAGGAATGACCAGGCAGTAAATTATAAGGGAAGCAATGGTAGGTCACCTTCAGCTCAGTTTCCCTCTTAGTTGATTATTAGATGAGGCCAGTCACCCAGCTCATAACCTTATCTCAGTTCGTGTTCACCTGAAGATCTGGATTGAATCCGAGCCTGAGCAGGTTAACCACTTCATCTATTCAGTGTCCCACAATGTTGTCTGACAGTATAGACTTGTCTCTCTTAGATGCCAAGTTGCAAGCCCACTGATTTGTCCAGATTTAATTTCGCTTCTGTCACCACCTCATATTCCTGTAGAATGGTGCTGACCACCTCCACTTCCATGGTCTCTGATACCATTATTTTGAAGTCATCCATATAAGCCAACACAGCTCTCCCACATCCCAGTCTATGAGGGATGCTCTTCAACAGTTCTAGCGAATCAACCAATGAAGCAGTGGGTTTAGGGGCCCAGGAAGAGTGAAAATTTAGGAGCTGGACAGTTCAGCCTTCTACAAATATTTGGGGATATATGCCAGTAAAACTGCATGTGTCAAAGATATTCTAACAACGTTAAAAAATACATACTTTGAAAGATTGAAAACTTATGTGAAAATTTCATTTTAATAACAAGAATTTTATCTGCTCCACCACATTTGCAATTTTAGCCATAAAATATGCTCTATGGTATTGGACTGAAGCATGATAAAACTAAATTCCATAGACTAGGATTTTAGAAATCTATTAAATAAAAACATGTACTACACAATACATTTAATAACCTTAGACTGTGCATCTCTAGAAGGGAATGTGGTATAAAAATATTGACCTTAAGGAGCAAAATAAGAAAGCAATTATTACTGTTGCCCACAACCCTCCTAACATAAAAGAAGGCTGGCTATATCTTGTTGATTATGATCAAAATGGAGATAGCAAATTGATTACATGTACAGCAACTCACTTCTCACCAGAAATTGTTTACACTTTGAAAGTCATACCACATAAATCAACTGCAGTAAACAACCATAAATGAATGCCTTTGCATGGTCAATATCTGGATGCTTCATATATATAATAAGTAAAAGACTATGTACAAATTTTAACTGGATGTGATAGCATAATCAATGATACATGTGGTACAGGAACAGGCCATCTTTTTTGTATGTCAAGAACTAATTTTTTTTATGTATCTTAGTTTTTGTAAGATGGTTGTGGTATGATAAAATGGATAATAAAGGCGTTGAGCTGGCAGAAACATTAGCGCGCCGGGTGAAATGCTTAGCGGTATTTCGTCTGCCATTACGTTCTAAGTTCAAATTCCGCCATGGTCGACTTTGCCTTTCATCCTTTCGGGGTCAACAAATTAAGTACCAGTTACGTACTGGGGTCAATGTAATCGATTTAATCCCTTTATCTGTCCTTGTTTGTCCCTTCAATGTTTAGCCCCTTGTGGGCAATAAATAAATAAGATGGATAATTAGCTGCTATTTCTAGCAGATCCAACAATTATATAAAGGCTTCCTTGTTAGCTTGCTCAATGCAAAAATTGATTCACCAGTGAGAAAGTAAAGATTTATTTCTATAGGTTCTTTGTTGAATGGCCTTGAAATCTGCTATTGATAATATTCTGGGACAAAATGTAATTCAGAAATTTTTTGCTTTTACTGCAGAAATTAGGTTAAGAACTTCCAAACACCTCAGATTATAATTTTATTTAATGCAAAATATATATGTAACCTATTTTGTCATACTGGTTTTACCAGAGGATTATGTTAAGGGTACAAGTATCAGATGAATACTTGATCACTTGCACACCAGTTTAACAATTGAAATAGCAGACATTAAAAATGGCGAAGGATCCATTTTCAGCCTATTTTGAACTCAGACTTAAGTATTCCTTCTCTTATTATGTTCTCATTTTTTTAAATGGAATTTTGGTTTAAATTTACAGGCACAAGCATGGCTGTGCAGTAAAGAGGTTTGTTTATAGCTATGCGGTTTGGGGTTCAGTCTTGCTGTGTGGCACCTTAAGCAAGTGTCTTCTCCAATGGCGCCAGGCTGACCGATGTCTTGTCGGGTAATCTAGTAGATGGAAACAATGTGGAAGTCCCTCGTATGTTTAGAAGGTTGAATGTTATGACTGGTCTGAAAGTGACCATTGGTTTCACAGCTATAAAGTACTTGGCTGTATGGATGACTTGTCAGACTGCTTTATAGGTGCAAAATCAACTCTCTGGCCAAAGCATTCAACCTTCTAAATATATTACTGCTCTATTGTTTTAGAGTGAGCTTCTTTTTCAGATATATGGATTACTGACGGTATGTGTGTGTGTGTGTGTGTGTGTGTGTGTGTGTGTGTGTGTGTGTGTGTGTGTGTGTGTGTGTGTGTGT
>NC_068987.1:30087771-30113671 GCF_001194135.2 Octopus bimaculoides | reverse complement strand
GGAGCACCACCTTTAGTCAAGCAAATTGACCCCAGGACTTATTCTTTGTAAGCCCAGTACTTATTCTATCGGTTTCTTTTGCCGAACCGCTAAGTTACAGGGACGTAAACACACCAGCATCAGTTGTCAAGCGATGTTGTGGGGACAAACACAGACACACGAACATATACACACACGAACATATACATACACATACATATATATATACATATATACAACTGGCTTCTTTCAGTTTCCGTCTACCAAATCCACTCACAAGGCTTTGGTTGGCCCAAGTAGAAGACACTTGCCCAAGGTGCCACACAGTGAGACTGAACCCAGAACCATGTGGTTGGTAAGCAAGCTACTTACCACACAGCCACTCTCCATCACCACTTGAAATTGGTGTTGGTTTGTTTACATCCCCATAATTTAGTGGTTCGGCAAAAGAGACTAACGGAATAAGTACCAGTCTTGTGTTTGTTCTCTACCACCACTTCAAATCGATGATGGTTTGTTTACATCCCCATAATTTAGCAGTTCAGCAAAAAAGTCCAATAGAATAAGCCCCAAACTTAAAAATAAGTACTGGGATCGATTTTGTTTGGCTAAACTTAGCTAAACCCTTCAAAGCAGTGCTCCAGCATGGTCACAGTTGAATGACTAAAACAAGTGAAAGATGAAAGAAATGTCATCAAACTATATTTGATATATGAGTGCAATTTAACACAGGAAAACAATGAAACAATACATCTAGAACAAATACTAATTTAGTCAACAGATTATGGTATGGAACAAAAGCTGAGCATTTCTATTCCAACTATGCAGTCATGTGAAATATAAATGAAAAAAGAAAAAAAAATTATAGACAACTCCCTGACAAAATTCTTTGGAATTAAATTCTTATTATGGTTGAAATAATTTTGAAATATTCTATAGAAAATGGAGAGAGCAGTTTTATAATAAAATGAAGAATAAAAAAATTGCCTTCTTTCTGTGGATCATCATCATCATCATCATCACCATCATCATCACCATCATCATCATCATCATCATCATCATCACCATCATCATCACCATCATCATCATCATCACCATCATCACCATCATTATTCTCATCTTCACCATCATCACAACCCACACACATCCCCACTATCACCACTACCAAGTAGCATGCAAAATTATGATAAACACACACACACATACCTCTGCCTATCTATTTATCAATCTATATACATTGTTATACTTGAGGATGGTCATATTTGGCCAATTAAACACACACGCGTTTAATTGGCAAAATATGTCCATCTCGAAGTATAACAATATCTGTTTCAACACATGATTTCACATAGAAAATCTTGCAAAACAAATACATAAAAATATCTATATATACATATGTGAGTATATATACATATGTGAGTATATATATGTGTGTGTGTGTGTGTGTGTGTGTGTGTGTGTGTATCAATGTCATTTAACATCAGTTTCCTATACTGGTATGCGTTGGATGGCTTGATGAGAAGTGACAGCCCGAGGACTGCACCAAGCTCCAGTGTCTACTTTGGCATGGGTTCTGTTGCTGGATGTCCTTCTTTATAGCAACCACTTCACAGAGTGTACTGGATGCTTTTTGTGTAGCACTGGTACTAGTGAAGTCACCAAGTAACTCGCAAGATAAGATCTCTCAGATGAGTAGGGTGTAGTGTTGAGAGAAGTGGTTTTATGCCAGTTGATGAAAGGTTGGCAAAGAGGAAATTTAAAATACTGTATTTCACCCTTTTGTGTTCAGATTATCCTGTCAAATGTGATACTTACTTATTCACATTGTTTTGAATTAATCATGCATTATCGTGTAGCTTTAAGAGTTCGATGATGTGATTGTTTATATTTTAAGAATGACCTTGTTGGGTAGATGTGAGAGCCAGAGCTCTCATCATCATCATCATCATCATCATTATCATCATCATCGTTTAACGTCTGCTTTCCATGTTAGCATGGGTTGGACGATTTGACCGAGGACTGGTGAACCAGATGGTTACACCAGGCTCCAATCTGATTTGGCAGAGTTTCTACAGCTGGATGCCCTTCCTAACACCAACCACTCTGAGAGTGTAGTGGGTGCTTTTACGTGCCCAGCCTAAAAAATCGATATTTTTTTACTGAATTGGTCTACTTTCAATTTCCTTCTTAATTTCACATTTTTAAAAATTATATTTGAGAAAAAATGGTGATCTCATGGTTGTGTGGTAAGAAGTTTACTTCCCAACCGCATGGTTCCAGTTTCAGGCCCATTGTGTTTCAACTAGTGCAGATGTCTTTTACTATAGCCTAGATAGACTAAAGCCTTGAGAGCAGATTTCATAGACAGGAACTGAAAGAAGCTAGTAATATGTACATGTATATGTGTGTGTGTGTCTTTGTATGTGTGTGTTTGTTCCCTGCCACTGCTGAACAACTGGCATTGGTGTGCTTATGTCCCTGTAACTTAGTGGCTCAGCAAAAGAAACGAATAAAATAATTGCCAGGCTTTACAAAAAAATAATAAGTGCTGGGGTTCTTCGTTTGACTAATATTGTTCAAAACAGTGCCCCGGCATGGCCACAGTCTAATGACTGAAACAAATAAAAAATAAAAGATTGTTCATAATCTACAGAATCAGACTCTCACCAAATATTTGATGTTCTGAGATACTACATGAGAAAAGTTAAGTCTAGATCAGTGTTCCTCAACCATTTTTTATCTAAGGACCCCTTTGATCCCTATTTTACTCAGATGAACCCTCATAACTATTTAATGTTTAAGAAATCCTATTATATTTTTATAATTAAATATTATTAGGAATTGTATAAAAAAAAAAACTGTTAAATATTTTCTGTATTGCAGAAGTATAACCAATTTATTGTTCATAAATTTTTAACAATGAAGTTTTATATGGACCCACAAGGGCCATATGAACCCCAGTTGAGAATCACTGGTCCAGAGAATGACATTTATATCACCTCATTGTTGTCATTGGTATTAACTCATATCCGAGTAGTTAATATGTAGCAACTGATTGAGCCTCTTCATCCTGATGGGTGTGAAGGGTGCCAGTACCTGAGGTGGCTGTTCAGGCCCAGGACAGTATAGAAGAGCTAGGGGCATTTATCACTGGGGAAGGTTTGCAGGGGTCAAGGAAGTGCGAGTTGCACTTTGCGTCTTTTACTTCTGATCTATGCTTTTGATGTAATTTTCCATCTGGTCTATTCCACTGATGATAACATGCCACCATTTTGAGCAGTCCTTGATGATTGTCTCCCAAGTATTTGTGTCAATGGAGCAGTGAAGGAAAGTGGCCTTTTTATAAGAACAAATTGGATAATGTAGCTTACTACATGAAAAAAGGGACACAAACGTGAGTGGAATAGGAATGAGTATGGCTGGAATACCTTGTACCATACGTGTTTTCTATCATGGCTGACCTGGGATAACACAATAACATCAACAACAGCACCAGCAATTCATAGTTTTCTTTTATAAAATAATAAGCCAAAACAATCAGGTTATGCTACTCCAAGCTCCCTACCTAGTGGATCTTTCATTACTGCATTGGCCAGTCACAGTAAAATGTATATTGTGCTGAAGAGGTCTAATAATATCAAAACCTGTTTGAAGTCATCTCCCATAATTGCCAAAATAACATAATAATAGTCATTGGTGCAATGCTATCTTTTACTCGTCACCAGATAACTATTTTGAATGTGTCATTAGGTAATTAATGCATAGCACACTAAATAGTTTAATACTGACATGACTATCAAACCAATTAGATAGGTGTTAGTATATTCAATACATACAGTATTAAAATCTAAGCTGCCATTCATCATTAGATAAATATTTCAAAGAAATTCCTTCATAGCTTTTATTAAATCTAAATTAAGTTTGGATTTTTTTAAATACACAATTGTGTTTCAAATAGTTTGAACTATTTCATCTTAGTCAAAGAGATTTATTGCATAATAAGTCATCTATTATTTATGGTATTTCAAAAGCCTTTTGAAAATGTTTTAGCATAAATGCCTCTTTGATTTATTCATTGTTTAATATTAATAGTTAGTCAGGTGATGAGGTATGGTGCTTTGAAAAGTGAAAGGGTTGATTATATGCACTATAGCCATTATCAGGAATATTTTTATTAAAATTTATTAAAGTTGGACATTCGTATTTTATTTATACATTTTTGTCGATGTTTTCTTTTAAACTCAATTTATATTTTTTGTGTATTTGTTATTATGTAACAATGGTTTTATAAGGATGCAATATTGTGAATATTTTACTGAAAAATTTCAAGAAATTTGACCCTGGATAAATGAATATGGAGTTTCTGGTCAACAGTTGTATTATTGAATACTTACGTAACCAGTGATATTGTTGTTAATATTTTTGCTTTTAGCTCTGTTTGGTGGTAAACAAACCAAATATCTAAGAATCTCTAATAGAACAATTATCCCAGCATTATGGAAGTCTTACACACACCTAGCAAGTGAAGATTGTGAAACAAGAAGAATTAGTAACTGTGTCATGTAACTTACAATGAGGGTGTCTAGAAATAGCTGCTAAACAGCCCTCAAATTGTATCTATTGTCTAAAAAGGGGAGACTTTGGATGAGAGTGTAGACCTTAGTTTTCTGCTCAGCAAAAAGATATGGTGATCATTGGTGAAGTTTCAGGCAGGGCCTTTTATGGCAAGTTAATTTATTTCACTTTATAAACTGTTTGTATAATTAGCCCTTTAGCATTCAGATTACTTTATCAAATATAACATTTATTTATTCATGTCACTTTGAATTAATCCTGCATTATCTCATAGCTTCATGATTTCACTGATGTGATAATATATTTTTGGAATGACATTGTAGGGTAGATGTGAGAGGCCAGTTCTGGCCAGTTTGAACATAAAACACATAGAATATGTGGGATGGATATGGCCCAATAAGATGCTAAAGGGTTAAAGTTTGAGGGGAAAATATTATGCAGCAACTCTATATTATCATCTTCTACTGTGATGAACAGACAGTCTTACAACATACTGGTCCTTTGAAACTGAAATATCCTGTATCTGTTAATCATTTTTAAGTAGTGCATCAAAAACAAGCTAGACTATGTTGGTGATCAATTTTGACCGTTCTGACCCTTTTGAAATATCAGTAATCTTCCATAACTATTTTTCTAATATATGTCAAAGTGCATGTACAACAGAGTGTAAGTGTCTTAACAGAAAAATTGGGTATAAGGAGCATCAGATGTGGTATGCAAGAGAGAAGACTGTACTGGTATGGCCATGTGATGCATATGGATGAGGACAGCTGTGAAAAGAAGTGTCAGTCTCTAACTGTGCAGGGACCTGTAGAAATAGTAGACCCAGGAAGACATAGGATGAGGTGGTGAAATATGATCTTTGGATGTTGAGTCTCATAGAGGCAATGATAAGTGACCAAGACTTTTGACAATTTACTGTGCTTGAGAAGACCAACAAGCTAAGTGAAACTGTAGTCATGGCCAGTGCTGGTAACATATAACCAGCACCTGGTACATTCTGTGGAATGGTTGGCATTAGGAAGAGCAACCAGCTGTAGAAACCAAGCCAAAACAGACTGGTATCTGGTGCAGCTCTCTAGCTTACCAGTTCCAGCCAAACTGTCTAATGAATGCCAGAATGGAAAATGGATGCTAAATGATGATGGTTCTAATGGAGAACATTTAATATTTGATAATTTTCGTGGTGAAATATTCCCCAGGTTTTTTTTTAGAGTAAACACCATGTTTTGGCATATTGTATAGCATCTCTCTTTTGTCTTGCAACTTTTACCTGTTTTAATTATTGGACAGTGACCATGCTGAGGTACCACCTTGAAGGGTTTAGTCAAACAAATTGATCCCAGTACTTACTTATTTTAAGCCTGGCAACATAATTTATCAGTCTCTTTTGCTAAACTACTAAGTTACAGGGATGTTAACAAACTAACACTAGTTGTCAAGTGGTGGTGGAGGACACAACACAAGCACAAAGACACACACACACACACACACACACACACACAAAGGGTGTTCATTAAAAATTTTTCTTGACCCACTTCCAGTTATTACAGGAAACAGAATTGTAAAAGTATAATCATAAATGTCTCTACAGGTCACATTGTAAATTGTAGCTTCCCACTAGTATTTATTTGTCTTTTATGGTTGCTGAAGTGGACTAAGGTGTTATAACTGAAGCAGTTGAATGCAGATCAGTGAGTAGGTTCTTATATTTGAGTGGTCATACACTAAAAGAGACTTTCGATGAGATGAAAGAAGTTTATGGTGACGATGCACCATCATACGATGTAGTCAAGCACTGGCATCACCAGTTCAAATGTAGCTGGACATTGGTGGAAACTACTCCTATACTTGGACGACAAAGAAACATGTACAGAACTTCATAAATTGCATGCAGTTCTCTGGATATGACCAAAAATTTAGGATTCAGGTATATAGGGGAACTAGAAAGAAGTTAGATAGCATTATATGTAATGAAACCAGTGGCCATTCCAGCTCTTGACTCAGTTGGATGAACATCGATGATGTAACAGCTGGAGGGAGAAAGAGCTGTACCAGCACTGAACTGGTATTTATTTTCAGCTAAGTAGACTGGAGCAATGTGAAATGAAGTACCTTGTTCAAGGATACACTGCTCTACCTTATTCAGGAACCAAACTTGTTATCTTATGATTGTGAACCCACCATCATAACCACTAGGCTATGCAACTTCACTTTATGTTATGATATAATATATATATATATACATACTATCAACATTATTATCAAAAATTATTATAAAATTAAATTATTAGCTATAATTTTATTAGTGTATCACACATCTAATTGCACTTACATTTCACTGATGATCAAAAGTTTGTATTAAGTCTGCAAAGCAACCAAGTAACCAGAGGTATAAAATCTTCAAGAAAACCTTTATATATATCTATATTCTTTTATTCTTTTAAATGTTTCAGCCTTGAGGCTGTAGCCATGCTTGGGCACTACCATAATGCTGGGGCACCACCATATATAGATATATTGGGTTGTCCGGAAAGTTTGCGCCGATTTTTAAAGGAAAGAAAAAGGTCAATAAATACTTGCCATTACATTCTTAATCAACCAAATATGAACCATTTTGTTGAACAATGCGTCTCCATCTTTCCTTTAACTTGAAAATACCCTCTTCCCAGAATTGAGGTGGTTTCATGGCAAATAAGTCGAAAGGTAAGCTATTATAAATCGGTAAATCGGCATGAACTTTCCGGACAACCCAATACATATATAAGTTTGCATCAACAAAGAGATCTCATTACATGTACTTGGTGACATTAAGCAAATGCATATCTATTAATAAATCCATACCTTTATTATATATGAGCATTGAAACAAATATGAAAATTATTGTGTAACATTCCTGACAAATGCTTAAGGCAATTAAAAAACAGTTTGAACCTTCCTCCTCTTTCTTTGTCTTTTCTTTCATAATCTATTTTCATATTTTTTTCTCTCATAAAGTATTTCAAATTTTACTCTTCCCAAAATACAGGTATCAAATATTATTGCAATATTAAATTAAAATCTAACACACTAGATGAATGAAACATATACACCACACTGACACAAAACGTGTGTGTTTGCATGTGAGACTTCAGAAAGACTAGTAATACGATCTAATAACTAGAGTCAGAAAAAGTGTGAAATCACATACGTCGTCGTCGTCGTCGCCGTGCCACCGTCGCCATCGCCGTAATTCTTGTTTAAAATCTATTTTCCAGGCTGGCATAGGCTGGACTGTTTGACAGGAACTGACGGGCCAACAGACTGTGCCAAGTTTCAGTGTCTGCTTTGTCATGGTTTCCTGAAGCCAACCACTTTACAGAGTGAACTGGGTAGTTTTTACATGGCTCCAATGCTAGTGAAGAGAAAGAAAAAGTAGTGCCGGTACCACACACACATGCATACACACACACACACACACACTCACACACATGCACGCACGCACACACACATTCAAACATGTAAGCATATACCCTTATGAACATAAAACATACATACGTACATATATATCATCATTTAACATCTATTCTCCATGCTGGTATGGGTTGGATGGTTTGATGTGGTAAGCCAGTGGGCTGTAACAAGCTCTATTGTCTCGTTTGGCATGGTGCCCTTCCTAACACCAGCCACTTTACAGAGTGTATTGGGTGCTTTTTTATGGCACCAGCACCAGCAGATGAAGACAAAGTCCTTACAACTGGGGTGAGGGGAGTAGTATTGAGGGATGTGGCTTTGTGCCAGTTGATGAGAGATAAAGAAAAATAATAGAAAGATAGAGGTAAGTGTCTTGCCGTAGAAGAGATACAAGGATATTCCAATTCCACTGTTGATAAAGCTGGAATGTCATCCCCTAATGTAGCAACCATGTCAGCATTATTGTCCTTCGAGGGTAAACTCTTTTCCTGCAAGTACTTGATAAGATCATGATGCCAAATTTTGTCCATTTTCAAGAGAAGTTGCTACTAGTTACTTTTGAGGTTGTCATTGAACTGTGAGATGTCGGTTTACCTGGAAAGAAACAATGCAGCTATTAACAAGAGCACTCAGAGAGTGTAAACCTCTGCCAAGGCAACACCAATGTCCTTTCAATGATTAGCCAGAGATGATTATTAAAATGAGAATATCTGAAATAAACTCGACTGCTCTCACAAACGAGAATACTAAAAATGAACCCAACTGCTCTCAAAAATTAAGTTAAAAAAAAACGGAAAAATAATCTAGCATCTTTGTCCAGTAATGGATCAATCCTAAAATCTAATCAGTTCATGCCAGTCATGAGGCCAAACATCCCTGAAAGTCTCATCCGAATCCATCCAGCGGTTCTTGAGATATCTTGTCCACGGACAAACAAGCAAACACGACTGAAAGCAATACATCCACCTTCGCTAAGGCAGAGGTAATAAGAAGAGTTGAAATTAATGCATGCAAGATTTCACAGCTGTAGCATAACTCCTTCATAGCTAACCTATGAATTTTTCAGCCCAGCCTCATATATATCCTCATCATCCTAATCATTATCATTCTACATCTGTTTTCCATGCTGGCATGGGTTGGATAGGTCATAATGTTCTAGGTCATCTCCTATTGGGAGCTGCTTCTCCGATCGACTAGTGCTTGTACATGACATTTGGTTTGGTTTCTACAGTTGGGTGCCTTTCATATTGCCAACTTCTTTACAAAGTGTACTGAGTGCATTTTCTCATAGTATCAACAGTAGAGATATTGAACAGTCTTTGATGAACAGGTTTAAAGTAATGTCATAATCTTCCATATTCTCAGCTCATTTGCAAACCACTTAAATGCATTTAAAAAAATTTTATTAGAACATTTAAATACAAAGAAACAGGAAAGAAGCAAGATAAAATAAGGAGAAAAAAAAACAGGGTTGGGGAAGTGTCAGAAGATGGTGGGGAAGGGGAAATAACCACACTGGAACAATAACTGGAACAAATGGTGTGCACAGCTGTGCCCTGTGGTAATGACCACAATGATGTTGCCATGGAGAATGGTTAGCAACACTTGCTGCAACAGCCACTCCACCTTGCAGGACTTGTTTCTCAGACGGGTTGCTGTTATCCCTATTTTGCAGAGGAAATCAGTAGTACAGAGTCCCAGAACATGTGACGGCTTGATGATGAACAACACAAAGTGATACTGGCCAGCTAGGCTCCTGTATTTAATGATTTTTTTCTCTTCCATGTTACAGGCAGCAACACCTGGGTTTGCAGCCAATGCTACAAGGTTGGAGAGGGAGAATGTGTCCCTACACATTACATCCCAGACTAGAGATCTGTCTTTTATCTTTTACTTTTTAGTCATTAGTCATGTGACATGCTGGGGGACCGCCTTAAATTTTTAGTTGAATGAACTGACCCCAGTACTTATTCTATCTGACTCTTTTGCTGAACTGCTAAGTTATGGGGACACAAACACATCAACACCAGTTGTCAAGCAGATATAAACACATAGATATATATATATGTAACGGTTAATGTTTTTGTGTTGTGTAGTCGATTGGTCACCAATTGTAACGGTATCGAAATGTTAAAGTCAGAGATTACCAATTGTAACGATAAGTATTATTTACCAATTGTATCAGGTTATAAGATGAACGATGAAGAGTGATCGAAATTTTTATAGAAATATTTATTTACCGTTACTCTAATAAGATGCCATACCACAATGGGTAGGTTAGTGTAATCGTATAATGCAGTTCTTAAAACATGCAAGGTAAAGAAAGTTAATTTCGGCCTTTATAGGTGTGTACACATTCTTGTAGTAGTAAACAGATAAAAAGATAGGGTAATGTTACCGAGAAAAGGATGCAAGCTAGTGATAGTTATAGAGTCGAGGGAAGTTGTGTCTCATAGTTGGCTGGTTGTAAACTTCTTTCTCCCTCTGGTCGTTTGTCTTTTAGTGGCTGACTGCTTGTGACAATATCTGTAGATGTCCATTCCCTAACTAATTGAGTTGTCACTAGTTACTTCGCACTGTGTCCCCAAGTGACTACTGACCGTTTGGCTTGGGGGGGTCTCCTGTTTTTATAGCTATCTAGAACGATAGATATATTACTGAGAACAATGGATTTAGCTGGTGGTCTTGTTATCTCTATTCTAGATTTTGATGGAGTAGAAGAGGTTAGAAAGGGTCAAGTGGTGAAGACATTGTTTCGGGCCTAGCTAAAGGCATCTGGAAAATATTAAACTGCTGTCAGATCACAACCATTGTTCCACCGTGGGAAAAGTTCTGACGCAGTGTTAATTTAAATTTGGGTATAGTGGATCGAATCCACTTCATGCCTGCAAGATTCACCACACACACATATATATATATATATATATACACACACGCACATACACACACACGCACATGCATAGGATCTAGTTGGTTTGGCTGCCAGCATTTCAAAAATCTATGTTTATCGAAAATTTTAAAATTTGGCACAATAGTATACTTTTCTGAGCTGAATTGCTGAGTTGTTTCACTTTTACCAGAAAATTGGTTTTAAAAAGTTATAGAGGTTTAAATTTTGATCATTTTCACTCAGTCAAGAAACAGGATTTGGAAGCTGTCATTTTGTTTGTGACTGCACATTTTGTCATCAACATCTTGAAAATAGCAGGTGTTGACAATATTTGTAAAACAACACGTGTTTTGCAGTTTGAAGCACTCAATAAGCATTTAATGTGATAGCATGAACTTAAAAGATTTATCCAAAAAACGTTATTTGTCTGTTATTTTTAACACACCTCACAACCACCTCAATGACTAAAAGAAATAAGTAGTTTTAAGCTTTCAATATGCATTTAATGCAAATGCGATCAAGAACATGTTACATGCGATAAACACATTACAATTTTTCCCCACAAATGGTTTTACCACAATACAGTTTTACCAGAAAGATTTGGAAGAATTAGATGAAAGTTCTCCAGTAATTTTCTTTCATGTAAATAAATGCTTATGTTAATTTAAAAATTTGCCAGCAAAATCTTATAAAATGACAATGTTCTATAAGATGTACATGTTTATATGTTATGTATGAAAATAAAAGAGTGAACAGAATATGTTTAAAAAGCAAACATTTAAGCATGTGATAGGCAACACATTACAAAATATTTTAAAAATTAAAAACTAAAGTTAGAAATACATTCAATCAATTTCTCAAACAACTCACAATTTTCATATCTCCTGCACCACAAATTCAGAGATATGAATTTACTATAGAATGGTGAGTGTCACAGCATCGTTTATTACCTTGCTTCACAGAGGCCCACCTACTCTCCACATGTTGAATGTGGGTACCATCTTTCCAATTAACAAACCGAACGCTGTGGTTCAGATATATACAATGGGCTTCTTTCAGTTTCCATCTACCAAATCCATTCCCAAGGCTTTGGTTGGCTTGAGGTTATAATAAAAGATACTTGCCCTAGGTGCCATGCAGTGGGACTGAACCTGGAACCATGTGGGTGGGAAGCAAACTTACCACACAGCCTTGTTGATTATTTTTTTCTTTTAGTGGTGTCAGCATTAGAGATGTAGTCTTGCTCACCTGTAGGCGGGGGTGAGGTGTAGCAGGAAACAGGACATCATGGAACCAGCACAGGTAGAGGAGTGCTTTGTACACAATATATGTAGAAAGTACTGAGTGACCTAAAGCTTATAAACTGAGAGTGAGGGGAATAGGGAGGGGAGCAATGACAGCAGAAAAATCTGTCATGGGTTGTTAGGAGAGGATAAGAGTGTATGTACAGATGTGCAGAGTGTACTCAATAACCCAGAGTATGTACGTTTGTTCAGGTGACTGAGGAGAGGAATAGGGGAGAGAGAGAGAGAGAGGAGAGTGTTGATTGGAAATATAACAGGGAAAAGTTAGTGTACATTGGGTAGTGGAATGAGGGTTGCTTGATGCAGCCTGAAGGGCAAGGGGGTGGTGTGTGCATGTGTTTGTGTGTATGAGAGTATGTGTGTGTGAGCATGTGTGGAAAAAGAGGAACTTAGTCATCACTTGCAAGTAAGTATGATGACCAGATAGCTTGTGCCATGCTTCCATTAATTGTTTTAGATACCTATATGTAGTTACAACCAAACCCATCCCTCACCCTTCAGTTCTCCCATCCTGGACCTAGCAGAACAGAGTAACTGTGACAGTTGAAGGGAGAGAAAACTATGCCAGCAGGAGGGTGGTATTCGCTTACAGGTGAGTGGACTGGAGCAATGTGAAATGAAGGACACAATGCACTACCTAGTCCAGGGTTTGAACTCTAACCACTAGGACACACACACGCACGCACGTGCGCGTGCACACTGTTAAAGTATGTTATACTATTTTTGGAAACCCTGAATATATTTCTGTCTTACATCTATTTTTCTATGCTTGCATGACTGGAATAATTTATTTGATTAAATGCTTTTCACAGTTGGCTGACCATTTTACTATTAAACCACTCAACTGTATAGAAAGAATGGAATCTTAGGTTTTTTTTAAATCTGTTTCATTAAGCAAACTAAAGCAAGTAGCACTTGGTATATTAGACATAACACATCGAAGGTTAAAGCATCTGAAGCTGTAGCCAGGTTGTCATAGTTCTAGTTTTACGAAGACAAAGTATATATAGACGACTGTTCTCTTCAGCTGAAGAGAGATTTTGGGATGCCAATGCACAAAGTATGATGTTACATGGCACGAAGACATAAGCTCTGAATGCTGGAAGAATGTCTGAAAACTTAAGACATAAGTTAACTCTTTAGTATTCAGATTACTGTTAAAATACAGTGCTTGTTTATTCACATCATTTTGAATTAATCATGCATTATAGCCTTAATATTTCGATGCCATGACTGTTTATGTTTAGAATGACATTGTAGGGTTGGTGTGAGAGGCTGGATCAGGCCAGCTTGAATATAAATCATGTTGAATATTTGGGCCTGATATGGCCAGTTTAAATGCTAAACGGTTAAACATGCTCCACTAGATGTGTAGTGCCAACATGCATGAACAACAGAGCAAAACTGATCTGAGAGTAAAACTGGGAATGGAATTAGTCTAATGAAATAATGATGATGATGATGATGATAATAATAATAAGAAGAAGAAGAAGAAGAAGCTGGACATAGTCTTAATTGAGAAAGAAAACAAACATGTTGGATCATAGATATAGCATGCCCAGCTGACAAAAAGGTATACGATAAGGAAGAAAGAAAAGTCGATAGATATGATAGGTTAGCTTGGGAAGTTAAGCAGTTGTGGTCGATGAAAAAGATAGCAGTAGTACCAATAATTGAAAGAGCCCCGGGAACGGTGAGCAAAAATCTCAAAAAGTACGTGGAACAAATAGGGGCTGCAGTAAGGGTGGAGCACTTGAAGAAAACAGCACTACTTGAAACCACCTGAATACTCCGGAAGGTGCTAAAAAAATAAGAGGTGTTACCTTAGTTCACTGGTAGGGAACAGCTGACACTGTAGTACATCTCCAGCGTTAGAAGCTGTGCAAAGGCAATAATAATAATAATAATAATAATAATAATAATAACAATAATAATAATAATAATAACAATAATAATAATACATAACAAAAATAATAATAATACACACAAAAACAGACAAATACATAACAAAAACACCAGGACTTACAAATATATATAACATACAGAAAATTGCATGACTGGGCACTGCACACATCCTACGCAAAACACTTTCAATACAGTAACCATAAGAGCATCACAGCAAACCACAGCACATACCCAAGGCACACAGAGCTGCGCTCGGTAGTGAAGTGAAAGCACGTTATAAAAATAAAACTACTGAATAATAATAATAATAATAATTATTATAATAATGATAATGATAATAATGATTTCTTTTATTGGCCACAAGGGTCCAAAACATGGAGGACAATATTACAAAAACAAAAATGTATGTGTAGTAACGCCTGCGCATGCGTTGTCTTACGCATGCGTAGAATTAATAAAGCAAGCGTTTCCCGCTCAATTCATTCTCTTTCATGCTGGCCAGCGATTGAGCATGGACGTGTGTTTAAAAGCTGTCCCTACATCTTTCGGTCTTATACTCGACAGCTCGTTATTCTCACCTCTAAAGATGTATAACTAAAGATATGTATGTTTTACCAAGTAAATAAATGTTGTTTGAGTTGTTTAGTCTGGAGTTCAGCATTCCGTCTATTTCCTTAATTTTATAGTAGAAAGTCAGGTATACAATCTAAAGATGTATAACCCACTTTCTACTAAATATGGTTAACATCAATCAAGTGGAGATAATACCACATTAAATGGTATAAAAGAGGATATATAATAGAAAGTAGAGAATTAATAATAAATAGATAAATAAATAAATAAATAGAATTCCCCATAGCAGGGCAGTCCACTTAGAGTAATCTGGAGTAAAATCCAAGATTACACAAAAATCCTGGATTACTCTGCCATCTCTCAGGCATGAGAAAGTACCCTTTTCCAGTTTCTTTCCTCCTGCTCAGAAAAGCATATTCTCAGTAAATCCATTTAGTCTCATCAGTAATGCCACTGTCGACCACCTTTTGATAAACACACTAGGAGGCAGCACCTCCCTCACCTTCCTCTTCAAATGATATTTGAAGAAATTGATGAGGGCTAGACCAGATAGAAATGTTCCTGTCTTCAAACTTTTCAGATGGGTCCACCACACAGCCTCTTTTGCCACAACCACTAAGCAGAGGAAGATCTGCCTTCCTTCTCTGCTAAGGGAAGGTGGTGTATTGATCTTCACTATATCCTCAGCAGACAGCTGAATTTGTCATAGATGCGACAACACCTGCTCCACACAATCACACAACTCTCTAATGCATGGACACTGAATTATTTCATGCAGGATAGTTTTGTCCTCCTGCAAGCTTCTTGGGCAGGTTTGGCTGTTGGCACTTCCATGACTGAAGAGCCTGTCTTGAATGGGCGGGCAATGCCCCTCTGTTGCACTGCTAAGCCAAAGACTTTTGGAAATTGTCCATGATCTTCAACCCAATGGTCCTCTACAAGAAACTACTCACACTTTTCTCTTTGATACCTAGATTCAATCCTCGGCCATTATCACTCATACCCTCAACTAGACTTCTATAGAAATATTGGGTTGTTTTCCTGCTAATGGTTTTGGGCAGCTGGTACAATGTAGTGAGCACCTGGCAACATACTAGATGACAAACGCTCAACCTTGGTCTACGTTTGACCCATGACTGCAGCTTTGTCAATGAGATGAGCTACAGAAAAACATGTCACGCAAAAGATGCCCACACAATTTCACTCTTATTTTTGTTGTTGTCCACATCGTCGCAGTGATCGAAATATTTCTATAGATGCGACAGCCTCAAAGCGTGGCTCTGCATCATTAACGATGGCATCTTAAGACCACAATGGTGTGGGTGTTGACAGCAGATGGTTTTCTGACCAGTGAAACCTGACTTCCATAAGAATTGGAAAAGCAAGCACTTCAATCTGGTCAGAGTTTTCTTAGGACAAGATACAATGATTAGGCGGTAGTACACTACTGAGGTGATATATGCATTCACTACTTCTGCTCGGCCTTTCAGAGACAACTTCCTTTCTGCCCATTTCTGGGTGAGCTTGGCCACCCTAGTCATGACCCTTTCCCAGTTCCTATCTACCTGGAGATCTGGTCTGACACAGACTCCGAGCACTTTCACCTGACCCTCTGTCAAACGACAGAAGTCACTGCTAGTCAACTTGCTTCTCTAAGAACCTAGTTGTAGACCTACTGACTTGTCCTGGTTTATGAATGCTTCTGCACATTCCTGATATTCTTTCAGTATGGTGTTGATCTTTTCTATGTCCGAAGAGTCCAACACCATAACAGTGATGTCACCTGCATATGACAGCTCTCCTGTGACCTAGTTCCAGCGGGATACCCCTCAAATTCTCCATCCTTCGCAGCAAGGGTTCTAAAGCTAAAATATATAAAAGCAGGGAGAATGGTCATCCTTGGTGTACCGAGAGTTCAATACTGAAAGGTCCCAAGAGGTGGCCATTCAATTTGACAACTGGACATAGAAATTTAATGAAATAAAAGCAATAATATTAAATCTAATGAAATTATGATAATGATAATTATTAATTTTTGTCTAAGGTCAACAATTTCGAATGGATGTGTGTAAGCTGATTACATCAACCTAAGTACTTGAAATAATGGTAGTAATGAGAAAAAAAATGATGCTGGTTTTTAAAATTCTTATTGATATAGAAATACAATGTATAGATAGCATGATAACAGAGAAAAAAATGTGTCCAGGCTTCAGAAGAGGAAAACAAACTCAAGGAAGTTATGGACATAGTGTGATCTGATCTCAGGATGCTGGATCTAACTTCAATTTTGGTCACATCCTACTGCGCTAACACTAACCACCTTGCTGAATCCTTCCTTACAGCAGAAAAAAAAAGCATCCTGCATTTCTGAAAGTTCTTCCACCCCATCTATGTACTTTTCAAAGGCCAGCTTATAGATGTTCTTGCTGAACATAAATTGTATCAATCTGACCAGTTAAGAAGCTAGAAAGGTCATGAACACTACCCCTTCCTCTTAATCAGGTTCCAGTACTAAACCCTAAGATTATCATTATTATTTAACATTCACTTCCCTTGAGTATAACTGTGTGACTGAGGGTACATCATCATCATCATCATTTAACCTCTGTTTCCATGCTAGTATGGGTTGGACAACTTAACAGTAACTGGCAAGGCCAGGAGCTGTACCAGATTCCATAGTCTATTTTGGCTTGATTTCTAACGCCGGATGTCCTTCCTAACACCAACCACTCTACAGAGTGTACTGGGTGCTTTTTATGTGGCACTGTCACTAGTGCTTTTTACATGGCACCAGCGCCCACACCAACACTTTTTATGCAGCATCTTGGTTTTAGGATCTCAATCTATTGTGGTGGGTGGGTCTTCTTGAGTACAGCAATGCACCATATATTATGGTCCTCTGTCATTGCTTTCATAAGGCTCACCATTTTGAGATCAGCCTTTAATACTTTGTCCTATGTCTTCCTGGGTCTCACTCTTTCACAACTTCCCTCCACATTAGGTGATCAGCACTCCTTTATGCAACTGTCCTCATCCATCCATATCACAAGACCAAATCAGCACAGTCTCCTCTCTTGCACACTGTGTATAATTCTTACTGGGGTCTCATCAGAGTGTCTACATCACTTGGCCAATTTCAGAGAAACAAGTAGCCAATCTGCTTATTTACACAACAAATCTAGTAGCTTCAGAGAACTAGAGCAAATAACTTGCATAGCTTTAGGATTTAACACTTTACACATGTACACATACATAATTGGTTTGATGTCATCTTTTCCAAGTTTGCATGAGTTGGCTGAGTGTTGTTGAAGGAGATATTTTGACAGCCAGATACTCTTTCTGTCTCTGTGTACCTGCCTTCAAGTAAAATGATATTTCTCCTTGTCTTTTGAACTGTGAACAGCTCAATGACAGGATATGCTTTCATGGATTTATTGTAAGCAAACAGCTTTGATTTTGTATGAAGGTGACTTTTTCAACAAATAGCATGCATATGTGAAAACAAGGGAAACAGGAAACAGGAAATTCACACACACACACACACAACAGCCTTATTCTAGTTTCCATCCACCAAATTTTGCTCATATGATATTGCTTAGCCTATGGCCATAGCAGAAAACATCAGCCTACAGCATCCACTCAGTGGAAATGTACCTTAACTATTTGGTTCTGAAGTGAATTTCTTACATGACTAAATGTGTGTGTGTGTGTGTGTGTGTGTGTGTGTGTGTGTTTGATGGGCTTCTGCATAATTTCTGTTAATAAAAATTCACTCATGAAGTATTGGTCAATGTATGGTTATAGTGTAAGCTGGCAGAATCATGAGCAAGCTGTCTTCATATTCTGAGGTCAACTTTATGTTTCATCCTTTCATGACCGATAAAAATAAGTACCAGCTGAGCACTGGGGTCAATGTAATCAACTTAGCCCCACCTCTGAAATTGCTGGCCTTGTGCCAAAATTTGAAATCAATCTATGGTTATAGTGGAAGACACTTGTCCAAAGGTCCATGCAGCAGGACCAAACCTGGAATTATGTGACTGAGAACTGAACTTCTTAATCACACAGCCAAACCTAAATACATAATATAACACTTGAAGTGTTATTGAATTGAAGATTTAAGATCTAGTTGCTACTGTTATTGTTTAATGTTACTGCTTAACCTCTGGATAATCCTGATCAAGCAGACCAAAATGATTCCAACTGTGACCATTCCTTCTATTTAATCAGAGATATCTAGAATGGGTGAAGTTCAACTACTATTTCTTGCTGATTGGGTGACCATGCAGAGATCCTTTTGTCAACTTGTCAATAATTTTGTCCAGTACTGTGTCTTAAATCAAGTTTGCTTTTCAATCAAATTTTTATTATTAATTTGTGAATTTTAATTAATTAATTAATTAGGAGGAGAGGACATGTGTCTTGGGTATAACTTTAAACTGCAACTGAATCAACCACTCACAAGGGTTTCCACATAGATTCCATCTATCAAATTTCACTCAAAAAGATTTGCTCAATTCAAAGCTATAGTAAAATACACTTACCCAAGATGTTGTGCAATGAAATTGAACCTAGAACCATATAGTTGCTAAGCTAACTTTTTAACCACTCAGCAATGCCTGCAACAAGGTAAATTGATATGTTATGGAATTTCAGGGGTAAATCAATGGTTGAATTAATTTTAGATTTATTGATCAGTCTAACTACAAAGTGACATAACACTACCAATAAACAGAGTATTTGACAATAATTTGACACTTTCACAGTCTTCTACAAATAAACAGGGAATTCTTTAAAAGAAATTACATAAGAACATCATCTAAGCATGTCTGGAATTATTATTATGCTTGCTAAAGATCAAATTAAACTAATAAATATTAATTTCAAATTTTGGCAAAAGGCCAGCATTTTGGGAGAGAGAGTAAGTCGTTTACATCGATCCCTGTATTCAACAAATACTTATTTTATTGATCCCGAAAGGATGAAAGCAAAGTCGACCTCGGCGAAATTTGAACTTAAAACGTAAAGCTGGATGAAATGCTGCTAAGCACTTTGCCCGATTTGCTAACGTTTCTGCCGGTTCGCTGCAGTCATATTTGGGAGTTGTCACCCCTTGCCTAAAGGACGAATTTTATTGACGTTTTCTTTCCTATTAACCCTAACGTGATTCTTATTACTGAAACTTTTATAAGCTCGACTCGATCAGGTATATTAAAACTCACTCGGCTATTCTTTAGAACTTCGATACTTTGGCTGACTAGTAAAAGAGCGTAACTTCATGGGATGAAATAAGAAACGGTGATATCGTATTTTGGTAGTAATAAGAATTTTCTAAACTAGGTTGGGGAGAAATAGAATATCATGTTATTGTATTATCCCAAGTCAGACTTGATCCAACAGGTCTACAATTGGTGACGTTACAGCTTTGAACATTCCGATCTTCTCCCAGTAATCATAGTGTACCTTGGAGAATGTTACTGAATGTATCCATTTATTTAAGACGTTCGGGTGACAGTCGCTTGAAGATTTGTCAGTTTTGTCTATTCTTTCATGTTTATAACAAAATAATGGAAAATTAGAATCAAACAAAAAAGAAAAGAAAAAAAACATTCATAATCTCCGTATTTTTAAGCGTGGAATTAAATAAAAGAAATCAAAGCAAGTTAAAAACAAAAACATTGTGGTGGTGGAAATCGCAATCTCCGTTGTTGAAAACATCAAGAATTCAAAAAAAATTTTGAGGAGAAAAAAAAGGGGGTGGGGGTCAGTCTACTCGTCAACACCGAATAGTATTAATATTTCCAGTTTATGTAATGGTCATAAAACGAAAAAAATGTATTTGACTGTTTATTCTATTACGTCGGACAGGATTCCATATGGGTGGGGTCCATAATTTTTTTCCCTTCTACTATAGACACAAGAAATTTAAAGGAAGCTAGTCGATTACATTGACTCCAATGCACAATCGGTACTTATTTTATCGACTCCGAAAGGATGAAAGGCAAAGTCAAGCTCAGGGGAAATTGGGCTTGTAACACAAAAACCGGAATAAATGTCGCTAAGCATTTTGTTCGGTGAGCTACAGATTCTGTTAGCTCTTCAAGGGACACAACTCCCAAATCAAAAGCTGATAATAAAATACCGCAACCAGACCTAACCTAATGTATTTTCAGATATTCCTCTTTCTCTCCACTTTTCTTTTTTAACAATCTTAGCTATCACTTTTAGTCACCTCATTTTAAACGTTTATATTTTTAAATAAGTACCTAAAATAACTATTCACCCGGTACTCAACATCTCTCTCTCTCTCTATCCATCCATCTATCTATCTATCTATCTATATAAATTTCAGTCAGTTGTCATAGTTATATACAGGTGCTCGCCGCGTCTATATAAACACATGCACACATAAAGTTATAAAAACACCTACGCAAATTCAGATTTATTATAAACACCAGGGTACATAACTTGAGAAACTTGTTTGTCTTGTAGTCATTACACGGTCACAAGTTGCTGTGCAAAAGGTTTGTAGTTATTTTATTGCATGACTTAATGCATCTGTGATTTTGATAATGGTTAAATATAATATATAACATTGTCTTTGTGTTATTAGATAAAGTATTACAGTTGGATAATTTTGATAATTCGTGAAACGCAGGTAAACTATATATATTGGGCGGTGTCTTCGTGAACAATAGAGCTTTGTCAAAATATTCTTATCACAAACCAGACAGACTTCCTTTGTTGCTTTACCTCTCCTACTAGTTCAATTACACTAAGTCATAATTGATATATATATGTATACCGTTGACATAGGGTGCTGGGACAAAGTTCAAAACACCACCGATTATAGATATTATCAATTTGGCGGAATTCTGCTTTAAGCACCCCACATAACCACTTATAAGTTTTTAATTTTTCGGTATTTTCAGAAAATTTTTGCGGAATTGCGTTCTACACGCTGATATTCATACGATTATGCAAAAACAAAAAAAATTTTTTTTTGCGTGATTTAAGGGTTATTTTTTGCACCTCTCACGACTGCCTAATACCTTCCTCGTTTGTTTGTCACTCTGACGTAATGATGTTTTTCAATATCTTTCCGGAAACACATTTAATGGTCTATTGCTGGGGTTTAAGCAAAAAATTCGGACTGTCCGTATTTTCTACCGCTTAATCAGGGAATGGTAACTTCTTTAGGGCTTCGGACAGCTGGGAACAATTATGGTGCCAAACCAGATATTTTACTTCAATTATTATTGTTGCTATTAATTTCTTTATTGTTATTATTTTATTTTTTATTTATTGTTGAATGATTTTTGTTGTTGATGGAATATAAATTATTAAATACATGAACGATAATAATAATAATTGGTTTTGATTTTGGCACAAAGCCAATAATTTTGATGGCATGGGTTTAGTCGACACCATCGATCCTAGTACTAGACTGGTACTTTATTTTTCGATCCCGAAAGGTTGAACAGCAAGGTGACCTCTGCAGAATTTGAACTGAAAATGTTATGAGCCAGAACAATTAACGCAATGTTTTTTTTTCTTTTCTTTCCGACGCATTAACAATTCTGCTAATCCACAGTCCTATTTAATAATAATAATAATAATAATCTTCTTTACTATAGGCACAAAGCTTGAAATTTTGGGATAGGTGACTAATTGATTACATCGACCCCAGTTGTCCTTCTCCTGTCTAGATGCATGCTCATTGCAGGCGCATTCTTTCATACCATGCTTATCACTCTCATCTACCTTTCAACAAATTTGCTGGGAAGTAGCACTCTGCACCTTCATTGCCATTTTTAAATGAAAGTTGAAAAAGTTGACGAGAAATTGGTCTGGAAGGAAAGTATTTGGAATTCAGCCCTTTTAATTTCGTTCATCATACACTTTTTTTGCTAAAGCCTCCAGACAGATGAAACCTGCATGTCCTTCTCATCTAAAGGAAAATGGCAGGACAATCTTTACAATGGACTTAGTTGATTGCCAGATGTGTCTTATACATGATAGCAGCTGTCTGATATAATTCCACAAATCAGTTGTGTTAATGCATTAGACAAATGCATGCAGGATGGTTCCATTGCTCTGTGCACTTCTTGGATACATCCAGCTGACAGCACTTCTGTGTCTGTAGACTTTATCTCAAAGTAACAACATACACTGATAGCACTGCTAAGTCACAAATTTCTGGAAACTATTAATGGACCCCAGCCCCTGTGGATTTATAACAACACCCCGAGTTTCCCTGAGAATGTTGTCACTTTTACCTGCCAATAATCTGATATACAGGGTGTCCACAAAGTCTGGGTACATGGGGATTAACACATACTTTAAGAAATTATTATTTTTTATATTTAATTGTTTATGTTATGATTTTATTTACTCCATGTACCCACATGGGGATTAACACATACTTTAAGAAATTATTATTTCTTATATTTAATTGTTCATGTTATGATTTTATTTACTCCATGTACCCAGGCCTTGTGGACATCCTGTAGAACTCTGATGTGAAATTTCTACCTACATATTACATCTGACAGCACTCCAAGTGCCAGGTAACCTGTCTCAGGTTTTGTTTGATCCAGAATTGCAGTTCTGATAAGGAGACTAGTTGTGGAAAAACATATTTAACAAATGGTGACCATCACCATCAAATGCATATCGTCAAAGAATTGCTGGAGATGTGGCATGCTCAGACCCCTAGTAATTTAATTTAATTAGTCTGTCCATCCAGTGCCTCACAACACTGTTGGGCTGCAAGAATGTGTTTCTCCAGTGGCTGAGATGTAGATCCATCAGCTTTTTCTGGATGATTTCGACTCCTGCCACAGCCTCATCGACCCTTAAAGTGGCGTTGATCACCTTCATGTGCTTGCAGTCCAACACTATTATGGTGACATTATCCACGTATACCAATATGGATATTTTGTATTGTAGCAATGATAGCAGAAACAACACATACAAAACAGGTTATGTTGGTATACCATGGAAAGAGGTCAAACTATACTCACTTTAGGACTCTTGCTTGAACAATGCAATTACTAATCTCTTATCATAAACCAAAGAAATAGGTTTTTTATTGTTACACAATGCCTAAAAAGTCAACTGGCTACATAATAGAAACAAATATCCTCCTCCTCCTTTAATGTCAGTTTTCTATACTGGCATAGGTTGAACAGTTTGACCAGAGCTGGTAAGCTGGAGAGCTGCACCAGCTTCTAGTCAGATTTGGCCTGGTTTCTATGGCTGGATGTCCTTCCTAACACCAACTACTACAGTGTGTGCTGGGTGGCTTTAATGTGGCACTGGTATGAGTGCTCTTATGTGGCACTGGCATGAGTGCTCTTATGTGGTACTGGCACAAGTGCTCTTATGTGGCACTGGTATGAGTGCTTCTTTTGTGGCACTGGCACAGGACTCTTGCAGACCTGAGATAAATTCTTTATTTATCAAAATTATCTTTGAGAGAAGACAAATGAATACCTTGTGGAATTTTTTTTTTTTTACATCTTTCAGTAAGGAGGGAAGACTGTGTCCATGACCCTTTATAGGGCTCCCAAAACTGGTAGGAAGGAGTTATCCTCAAACCAGAAATCTGACCAAAATCCTTGCAATAGAATGAGATCTTCTAAAAGCACTCAAGACACCAGGTGACAGTATTCAGTTGGGAGATGGATTAACACTGACTATAAGTGAGAAGAATTGAGCATCTCAAGGGATTAATAATTAATTTCTTGAATTACTATGCCATTATGGAAAAGACAATCATTTTTTTTTTTTTTTTTTTGGAAACAGGAGGTCAACTGTGAACAAACATTTCTGTTTCAATGCACATCATTAGCATGCAGAAACAAACATGAATTTGCTACAAAAGTCCTCATGGAACAGAATCCCTTTGGCTAATGATTATTTTCAATAAAATATTTTGTTCAAATATTTTGGGCGGCGAGCTGAATTGTTAGCACGCCGGGTGAAATGCTTAGCGGTATTTTGTCTGTCTTTACGTTCTGAGTTCAAATTCCGCCTGGATCGACCTTGTCTTTCATCCTTACAGGGTCGATAAATTAAGTACCAGTTGTGTACTGGGGTCGATCTAATCGACTGGACCCCTCCCCCAAAATTTGGGGCCTTGTGCCTAGAGTAGAAAAAAAAAATTTTGTTCAAGGTTTTCTGTTATTAAGCAGGAAAGTAGACAAATTACTAATTCCTTCAGGGAAATGGCCCTACACAATATGTAGAAAAGCTGTAAGTGGAAATTCCAAATGGTGTACCTTGTGCAAACTATGGATGCATAAGAGGTGCAGTGGAATTAAAGGAAGGTCAGGAGAGAAAGTAGTCTTTGTGTGAGGCAGATGTGTAGGAACAATAAACACTTATGATATACAGGAAATAGATTGCCTCAAAAATCCATGGGGATCTTAAGAGGTAGTTAATAATTTCTGTTACATAGGTGACCAAATTAGCAGTGGTGGAGGATGCTCTGAAAGTGTAGTTGGTAGAATAAGAATGGGCTGGACAAAATTCAGAGAGCTACTGCATTTGCTGGTAAGGAAGTGCTCTTCCTTGGAGTGAAAGGCAGATTGTATGAGGCCTGTGAATGAACAGTTGTGCTATGTTGTAGTAAAATGTAGACTGTGAATGTAGAGGATATGCAAAGCATGAAATGTCAGTGAGCATGTACAAGAAAGTGTAAATGTGTTTGAAAGAAAAAATGGGTATAAGAGGCATCAGATGTGCAAGAGAGAAGACTGTGCTGGTGTGGTCATGTGATGCACATGGATGAAAACAGCTGCCTAAAAAAAAAGGTACTGATCTCTATTCATGATTTTAATGTATTTGAAAGAAAAGTTGTTCTCTGTGTGCATGTATGTATGTCTCTCCCATCCCCAGCAAGACACCTGCTTCTGTCCCTTTATCATACTTTAACCTCTCAACATCCGGCATAAAACCACTTGCTTAAATACTACTCTCTCTACTTATTTGAGGAGCTTGTCTTGTGAGTTACTTGGTGACTTCACCAGTGTCAGTGCTATGTAAAAAAAAAAAACACCCAGTACACTCTCAGGTGGTTGGCTGTAGAAACGATGACAAAGTAGACATTGAAACTTGAGGCAGTCTTCTGACTTGCCAGCTCCTGTTGAAGTGTCTGACTCTTGCCAGCATGAAGAAATGGACGTTAAAAGATGATTATATATATATATATATA
>NC_068987.1:30085396-30087542 GCF_001194135.2 Octopus bimaculoides | reverse complement strand
ATATATATATATATATATATATATATACATATATGTACGTGCTTGTGTATATGAATATATCCTGGGTGTTCCAAAATTAAGACAACTGAAGTTTTGGGCTTTAATAACTATGAATAAATGTGATAAGATATGAAAATTATACATAATTATAAAAGCTTAGTGTGTTGTCGTTTTGTTTCAGACTAAATAAATTCAGATTTATCAATTAAATAATGGCTGTAGACCGAAATACAATCATAACCCTCCACATAGGCAGCAAAAGCTTAAAATTAACCGAACAGCAGTTTGGAAAATTGTCAAGAAATTTCAAGAGACTCGTTCCACTGTTGATTGACCTGGACATGGCTGAAAAAGAAGTTTGTGGATCCCTCAGCTTATCAAAAGTACCAGAGAAAATATATGGTGAGATCCTCATTGTTCTGTCAGAAAACTGGCTGCCACAGCAAAAATAGGTTGAACATCGATGTATTGAGTGCTGAAGGAGGATCTCAGGAACCACCCCTACAAGATGATTCGCCATCATGAGCTAGCAAGTTTATAAGGCCTTGAGACTGGAGAGAAGTTGTTTTATCATGTGTCAGATTGCTGAAGGCACGCTGCCCAACCTGTTTACTGATGAAAAGAAATTTGACATTGAACAAACTGTAAACCACTAGAATGACTGACTTTGGAGTGTATCTGGCTCTGTCAAGGGTAGACTTGTAAATCGACGTCAAAGTCTACAGTCAATTATGGTTTGGGTGGCTGTGATAGCCACTGGAAGGTCTCCCTTTGTTTTTGTGTCCTTGGGTGTTAGAATTCACACCCAGTGATATATTAGCAAACTTCTGAAAGCTGAACTGCTTTCATGAGTGAATGAGCACTTTCAAGGTGCACCTTGGAGCCTTCAACAGGACTTAGCACCATCCCACAGCTCCAAACAGACACAACACTGGATTCAGAAAAATATTCCATCGTTCAAAGGAAGGATGTTGGATTTTTCTGTTTGGTCCATTCTGGAGACGAGGATCTTGAGCACTCCTCATGCTTTGCTTAATTAAGGTAAAACTGCACCATGAATGAGCTTTGATTCCACAAAAACAGCTGTGTGCTGCATGTGAAGCATTTACACCTAGACTTAAGGCTGTGATTCGAAACAGATGCAGTCATATTGAATAAATGTGGTAGTGTCATAATTGTGTTTCCTTTACCATTGCAATGTTCTGACCTGAAATATAACAATATTTTGCTTTGACAAAATTGTAAAAAGCTGGTTGCCTAAATTTTGAGATACCCTGTATATGTATATATATTTATATATATATATATATACATAGATCTGTATGTGTGTGTGTACATAGATCTGTATATGTGTATTCACACACACACAAAATTGTGGTTCAGATAATTTTTGATAGAATTTTAAATAACCTTAATTCTGTTTTGTATCTCTTAAAAACTGTTATCATTGTTGTTCACTCTGGATGAGCAGATCCATGATTGGAGACATTCCAGCCATTGCCTTCCATCTTTCTCTCGGGTGTTGCATACCCAGGACTACATAATCCAATGTGTTCCTTCCTTTTGAAGGTAAAAGATTATAATTTGAGAGAAATTTGGCTGCTATCTCTAGCAGATTTTGTAGTCACATAGAGGCATCACTTGACTTCATCTCTAAAGAAGTAAAATTTGCTAAATATTATTCTGAGCAAGATAAGCAGCACTGGTTGAACTTCATTGGGAAAGAAGTCAATATAGTAGTCCTCATGAGGTCACTGTGGTTGACCTTCTAGGGGTCACTTTTGTAGTCCTTGTGAGAAGAATCTTTTCTACTCTAGACACAAGGCCCGAAATGTTTGGAGACAGGGCCAGTTGATTAGATTGACCTCACTATGCAACTGATACTTAATTTTTTTACTCTGAAAGGATGACAGGCAAAGTTGACCTTGGCGGAATTTGAACTCAGAACGTAAAGACAGATGAAATACTACTAAGCGTTTCGCCTGCCGTGCTAACGTTTCTGGCAGCTTGCCGTCTTTCGTTGTGAGAAGAATATGATTGATCTTGTGAAGTTAATATGATTGGCAGTGAGTTGGCAGAATTGTTAGCATGCCAGGCAAAATGCTTAGTGACATTTCATCTGGCTTTACATTTTGAGTTCAAATTC
>NC_068987.1:30081315-30085386 GCF_001194135.2 Octopus bimaculoides | reverse complement strand
TGTGAAGTTAATATGATTGGCAGTGAGTTGGCAGAATTGTTAGCATGCCAAGCCAAAATGCTTAGTGACATTTCATCTGGCTTTACATTTTGAGTTCAAATTCTGCTAGAGTCAATTTTGCCTTTTATCCTTTCAGGGTCAATGAAATAAGTACCAGTTGAGCACTGGGGGTTGATGTAATTGACTTACCTGCTTCCCGATATTGCTGACTTCATGCCAAAATTTGAAACCAATATGATTGATCTCATCATTGTACATTTTTATTAGTGAAATTTAGAATCTATTGAAAAAGTTTTGAGAAATAAGAATCAGTATGGTTATATCTTATTGATATTTTTGTGTAGGCAGAAGGCCACAAACTAGTATAGAGTGTATTTTGTCTAGTGAATACTTATATGGTTATTATTTATTTTACTGACGTTTCAAACAAAAGGAAACTGTAGGATTTGAATTCTAGACTAAGCAGGTTAAAACTAAATCCTGTAAAGCAAAGCATTTAGTCTATCAGATTATTATTTGTGCCAAATCTTTCCTTTTGTATTTTAGAAATTATTAGAAAATTTTATTTATAGGTGCAGGTGTGGCTGTGCAGTAAGAAGCTTACTTTCCAACCACATGGTTCTGGGTTCAGTGTCACTGTGTGGCACCTTGGGCAAGTGTCTTCTACTATCACCTCAGTTTGACTAAAGCTTTGTGTGTGGATCTGATAGATGGAAACTGAAGGAAGCCCATTGTACATATGTGAGTGTGTGTGTGTGTGTGTGTTTGTTCCCCATCACCACTTGATAACTGGTGTTGGTGTGTTTATGTCCTTGTAAATTAGCAATTTGGCCCGAGACTGATAGAATAAATACCAGTCTTAAAATAAAAGAAATAAGTACTGGGTTTGATTTATTCAACTAAAAATGGTTGTGCTCCAGCTTGGCTATAGTCTAATGATTGAAACAAATAAAAGATAAATTCAAGAAGCAGAAATATGGAGTGTAAAGAAATAAAGTATAAAAAAGTTCCTGATTAATGCCAAGGAGGATAGACATTGGTGTAAGATTCATAAACTATAATTATTTTGGTAATTTATAGTAATTAAGAATTAATATAAATTCTGAATGGTCAGTGTTCTGTGAATATTTTTTTCTCTTTCTTTTTTTTTAGGTTTCGTTTTTTAAAATGTCTGATTCCACATCACTCAGGTTTGCAAGTTCCTGGTATTGTCCATTTTGCCAAAGAGTCTGGATTGCTCTCCTGGAGAAAGGAATTCCTTTTAAGTATGAAGAAATTGATCCTTATAACAAGACTGAAGAATTTTTAAAACTGAATCCAAGAGGTTTGGTACCAGTGCTGATACATGATGATAAAATTATTTATGAATCTGCTGTATGTATGGAATATATTGATGAAGCTTGGCCCCAAAAACCCAAAATTATGATGGAACAACCCTATGATAAGGCTCAAGTTCGTATTTGGGGTGATTATGCTGCAAGTAAAATAATTCCATTATTTTTTGCTATTCTGAAATCAGATCCTGAAAAGCTTGGTGAGACACAGAAATCTTTTGTTGAAAATACTGGAGGTTTTGTGAAAGCCATGTCTCCAACTGGAAAATTTTTCATGGGGGACACATTTTCATTTGTTGATATGATGCTGCTTCCATGGATGCAAAGGCTGCCAGTTTTGAAACATTATAAAAGTTTTGAAATACCATCTGATCTTGATTGGTATCCTCGGTTCCAGAAATGGCTCACTGCTTGTCTTAACAGGGAGAGTGTGAAACCTACTCTTGTTGAGATAGACAAATTGATCCCAGGTTTTGATAAATATGTAAAAAAATAGAACAAGTTGCCTGAAGGATTCATTAATGAAGTATCAATACCATATATCACATTTTTAAAGCAAGCCTATATTTTATGAATTACTTTTTAAATATAGCTTTGTATTTTTTGTCGTGTTTTTTCCCTCAAATTATGTAATCAAAGTAGTAAATAAATTTTTGAGAAATATCTAAAATTTGTTATGTAAATTTCTAAATCAGTATTATTTGCTTCTCTGTTAGCTGTATATTAATCATTGTTGTTATTGTTTAGCTTCAGTCACCTTGATGAATGAGTAGACCAGTGATCAAAATGTTTTCCAGCTTGTTTTTAACTGACATAGTATATCTAGATTTACATCATTAATTGTATCGATTTTTTTTTTATGACTGATTTTCTGGTTGATATTTCCCTGCTATTTGTAGTGGGGTAAGTAATAATTTAAAACAGGCATGGGCAATCATCATCATCATTGGTTAACGTCCACTTTCCATGCTAGCATGGGTTGGACGATTTGACTGAAGACTGGCAAGCCAGAAGGCTGCACCAGGCTCCAATGTGATCTGGCAGAGTTTCTACAGCTGGATGTCCTTCCTAACGCCAACCATTCCGAGAGTGTAGTGGGTGCTTTTACATGCCACCGGCACGAGGGCCAGTCACACAGTACTGGCAACGGCCATAATTTTGATAAATGGGTTACATGAGATGCAGCTCATTATTGAGTAGGCCAAACTACTGAAAAAATTCCAGATAATTTTCCTTTAAGTGTGCCACTCAGAAATTCCTGCAGGCCACAGGTTGATATAAATGTTCCCAGTGATAGATGTGATCATGCTTGCCTCTACATTTGTATCTCCATTATTCTAGAGTGCTTGAGTCTAAATGGTATGCCATTAACGAAGCTGATATGCCTGAGACCTTCAATCATAACTACATCTATATAAAGTACTGACATCAAATCACATGGATAACATTTCCTTCTTTGCTAAGGACATAGTGTCATTGTACCTTGTTTAGAGCAGTAGAAAAGCAAATATATATATATTCAGATCTATCAGTTTTGGGTATAATGAATGACTAAACTCTGGTACAGCACTACATCACCCTCTTTATATACCTGGAGGTACTTCAACATCCTGAAGCTGCTTTTACACTCTGGAAATGCTTCACAAGAGAAATATGAGTGTTATCAGGAATTTACAAAAGATAATTATATGGAATATTTACATTACCTAATTTGATTTTGAAGGGAAGAATAGGGGATATTTTTGTGTCACTCTCTTGCCAAAATTTGGAGAAAATATGTGCAAAACAATTTGGTGACATTTTGGTAACTGATATTGTAATGCAGAGAAAAGAATTCATCACCACCATTACAGGGTTTATTTGTATCACATATAAAACATTTTTCAGCTTCAGTTAGGCTTTATAGGGTTAAAATAATGTAAAGAATTTATCATGGACATTTTACCAAGGAGTCTGGATTGGTCTCTTGGAGAAAGGAATTCCTTTTAAATATGAAAAAATTGATCCTTATAACAAGACTGAAGAATTTTTAAAACTGAATCCAAGAGGCTTGGTACCAGTGCTTGATACATGATGATAAAATTATGAACTTATCATTGGACATTTGAAAAAAAAAAAAAAGCACTAAGCCAAATACATCATGAAATTTTGTTATAAACAAGTTAGAAATTAAATTTGTCAATTATTCTCTCCCTTCCTTGTATTATAACATTTATTTATTATCAATTATAAATCACAATTAGTGAATTGGTTTTAAGTTTCTAATGGCTCAATCATCTGTTCGTTGCATTTCTCAGGGTGAGAATGACAAATGGATGGGTATATATATATGACTTTCCCCAGACACAACAGAATATGTATATACATATTATCTTTTTTATTTATCATTTATACTTGTTTTAGTCATTTGACTGCAGCCATGCTGGAGTACTGCTTGAAAACAATTTTAGTTGAATGAATCAACCCCAACACTTATTTTTTTTTTAAAGCCTGGTACTTATTCTATCAGTCTCTTTTGCCAAACTGCTAAGCTACAGGGATGTAAACACACCAACATCAGTTGTCAAGCAGTGATGGGGAACAAACACATACACGAAGGCACACACACACACAGACATATACATATGTATATACAAGAGCTTCTTTCAGTTTCTGTCTATCAAATCCACTCACAAGGCTTTGGTCGGTCTGAAGCCACGGTAGTGGACTGTACAAAGTGTTGTACAGTGGGACTGAA
>NC_068987.1:30077694-30081305 GCF_001194135.2 Octopus bimaculoides | reverse complement strand
AGCCACGGTAGTGGACTGTACAAAGTGTTGTACAGTGGGACTGAACCTGGAACCATGTGGTTGGGAAGCAAACTTCTTACCACACAGCCATACCTGCCCCTGGCTTTTATAATCTTAGCAGTACTATTCAATTAATTATTCCAGTCAAATGCAGTCATGATTTTATTAATTCTATAAACCTACTCCGTGATTGCATGATTTCTCGTAACTAAGGAAGATATGTGTGGCACAGAAGTGGATGTAAGTGTTGGATATGTTTAGCTTAGCTGCTAGGCGACAGCCTTACTTGATTATACGAGCAGTTCCTATGCTGAGCCGAAGTCCAGATCTTGATACAAATACTTGACACTAGGGTAATTATTATAACCCATAACGATAAAAGATAAAGTTAACTCCAATGGAGTTTTAATTCAGAGTGTCAAAAGATTCAATTAAATACCGAAACCCATTTATTCTGGTGCTTCTTTGTCTTTGCTGCTGTACGTAAATGGTTGGCGGTATCTATCAAAATGAACACCGGAACAGAATTATCTAAGGGAAGTAACTGTAAGAGCCTTGGATATTAAATCACTGCTGAGTTATTTCTCGTTCAACAAGGAACCAATGATTGCTATCCGTAGTTTAGCTGATAACTCGATAATTTGGAACTTTAATAAATAGAAGTAAATAAATAAATTAAAACGATTATGCAAACAATTTTAAACTTGTTTTTGTAACGTTAATAGTTGCAGATGATCACATCCCGCAAAATTCCGTTGAACTCTGTGGGATGTGAACTTTGTGGTGTTGAATTGATGTTATTTTTCTTTCTCTTCTTTCTTCCTCTTTTCTCCCCTTTTTTTCTTTGTTCGCTCATGTTTGTGTTTTTAGTAACTTGTAAGGCATAGGAACGGTTGTGTGGTAAGAAGCTTGTTTCCCAACCACATATTTCATACTTTCTAGGGGTAAGCAAATAGGAACTAACAGTCGCTACTCAAGGACAAAAATCGTGCTGTACAATGTTATAGCCAACACAGGTTTAAATACAACGAAATCATATTTATAGGATTCATCCTCTAATCAACAATGAGAAGAACTACTTTGACTTATCAGTTCGTTAGGTCAGCTAAGTGCAATTATAATTTGATGCAATCAAGGCTTCGAAGAGAAGTTTTAGAAACTAGAACAAGTCTGCTATAGGGCTCTGAGATGAAAGCCTTAATATTCAAAGGGTGTGAATTTTCTATTCAAAGAGGAGTTCATAAATTACTCACTGGTTACCGAGAGCTAGATTAAAGTACTCATTGATCTTCAGTACTCATAGTTACTGCCGCCTAAATGCGCTAGGGCTGATAGAATGGGAACGACGGACGATAAAAATTCCATGACCAGTAGGACGTACCAGGCTGTCCTAAACGTTTACTACAGGTTATCAGCGCCTGCATTAGTTAATAATGTCTATTGATCAACTTTGGTATTGAAGGAATCCAATTGGGTCTTAGAGGGAGTATCTATGAGGAACAGGGTATAGGAAAGTTGGTTATACATCATTAGATGTATACCTGACTTTCCTATATAAAATTATAGAATATAAACGGAACGCTGAACTCCGGACTATCAACTTATACAACATTTATTCAGGTGGTAAATATATACATCTTTAGTTCTTGTTGTTACAGCTTCTGTGTGAGTGAGCATAGTTGTTGGGACGTGGGTATGTAGATGTAAGCGAGCTGTCGAGTGTAAGTCCGAAAGATGTAGAGTGACAACTATACACGTCCATGCTCTGTTGCTGGCCAGCAAGAAAGAGAATGAATTGAGCGGGAACGCTTGGTTGTTTAATTCTACGCATGCGCACGGCGTTACTACAAGGGAATAAATACAAATTATCTATAAATTTCTAGGATAAATGTTATGCCGACGTTTAAAACAGCACAAAAAAGCAGAATGTGTATGTGTTTATATTAGAACATTAATTGTGCAAGTGGTACATTTGATAAACTACTGGAAGTGGCTAAAAGTGACTGTACCAGTCGCTGCTGAAGTAAGTGAAGAAGAAGTATGTGTTGGGATTCAAGGAAACCAAAATTAACTAACGACCGACAACACGAAACTAAATACAGAGAAAGGAGAAACTCCTAAAGAAAACAACTCTAGGAATGTCTTTCGTTCTATGCATCTCTTCCCTGCACCCGCACCACACACAAAGACTCTTTCTGTGAACCTCCAGTAGAAGTTCCTTCGTTGCAGTGTCAAAGAGTTTGATGAATCCACGAGGATGATGAATAGTACTTGATATTGATACATGAATTTCGTTTTAAGTTGCATTAAACCGGTCATATCGGCTGTAACTCGTGCTCTACCGAAGCCGCGTTGTGACTCTTTTTATAATCTTTAGAGTTTGGTTTCCACACACTGGACAAGAGTACTATACTCCTACAGTTGGAGCAGACGGATTTGTCTCCGTCATTTTTGTAGATGTCACGATATCTCAATCCGCACACGATCATGGTTCCATGTCTTTGTGATATTTGAACGAAAGGTAATCTCATTCCTTTAATATCTCTAGCTGCATTTTCCTTGAATTTTGACAAAAGAAGCTGCCCGGACTGTTTACTCGGCTATTCTTCTGAGTAATTTTCTATGTGCCGTCTGATGATTTGATTTGTATCATGGAACAACTGGCTAGTGTCAGATACATCGTTGTCTGAGACGAATTGCGTGTGGTCAGTGGCGTGTGCCAAAGACCTAGAGGTCTTTGGCAGTCAAGATCTGTCGTGCTTATAGAGATCAGGAGGCTCCCAGAACTGGTGTTTAATTTCCCGCGTAAGAAAAAACGAAGTGTTGCGCCAATACGATTGAACGGCTTGAAACCCACCAATATGAAGAAAAAGGTTGGCTAATCACAAGGTTATGCAACTTGCTGGAACGGAAAGGCCTATGGAGCCGATATCCAGGTATTTAAGCCTAAACCACTGCGACGAAAATGACAATGTAAATCACTTCTGCTACACCTGCATTAAAATCACCCATTCAGATTACTTTGTCCTGTTTGGTATTTTAGTATTCCACTTAGCACTTGATCTCATGTCTGATGGAAGTAGCTTCTATCCTGACTACCAGAGTTGGTACATATACACTTATCAGTATTACATAGTATTATGTAATATGCTACGCCACGATATATGATACGAAGTAATGTTATCCGTTCAGCGATAACATGCATTTTCTCATTGAACTCAGAAAGCTACCCATTTCTCATGTCGGTGTCATTCACCTTCGGTTAGCCGTTCCAGAATAAGGCATAGCCCTTACCAGCCAGCCAACCAACCAACTTCATAACGAAAACCACTCCTAAGTAGCTTTATATGGTCGGAGTACTCTGTGCGCATATTACTAAAACAAAGAAAACCCAAAGCTGTGTGTAGAGTAAGATATATTCGGAAGTTAAATATATATGTACTTTGTCACTCACTCTCTCTCTTTTTTCTCACACATACATATATGCATGTGTGTATATCTCTATGTAAATGTATACTTATAAACTCGTACAAATACTTATATACCCCCCCACACACAATTATACGTATATATATATATATATATATATATATATATATATATATATATAT
>NC_068987.1:30076138-30077403 GCF_001194135.2 Octopus bimaculoides | reverse complement strand
ATATATATATATATATATACAAACACATGTACATACATATGCACACATACATACATATACAAATACACACAATATTATTCTTAGTCAAGAATGTTGTTAGTGACTTCGAAATTTTGGCCTGTTAAGCCAGTAGAGTTAGTCTCGTCTTTATATCGTCTCTATCGAGTTAAAATCGTCTTTGGGTGTGTGGGTTTGGGTGGGGTGGTAATTAGCTTTTTATGGTCAGTTGTTATGGAAAGGTGTTTTGGAAAAAAATTGAATTGATTGAATTTGGGATTATGTTATTGTTTAGAATTTATTCAAGCATGTAAATTTTTTTTGAAAAACCTGTAGGTGTTTCTCTTTTGTTAGGTAGGCACAAGGTGTGACAGTATTTTTGTTGCTTTAGATATTTTGGGATTTAACATGTTTTGACAGTATGAAGGTCAAAGGTACTAAGTCCAGTATTTAAGCCCTTTGGGTGCGTCAACTACGTTTTGACAGTGTAAAGGTCAAAGGTACAAAGTCCAGTATTTAAGCCCTTTGGATGTGTCAACTTTTCTTTTCACTAAAGAATGTAGGTCAGTTGTAAGTTTTGGCTGGTCATTTCTTTACTTGTTATTTTGAGTATATCTTGTTTACATTTGTAAGGATGGGGTTATTCGTCAGGCATGCCATCGCTTTGTTAGCATAAGAAGTTGTTTCTCGAGTGCTTTGATGGTTACAAAAGTATTTGAGTAAAGGTTGTATGTTTATATGTTTCTTCCCAGGCAGTCATTGTTCTATAAGCAATTTTATTGGTATATAGGGATTTTAAACTTTCTGTTTTGTGGAGTAGAGTTTGGTGTTCATTTGTAAAATTTCTTGAAATTCTGTTCTAGATACACGTTAAAGTGGCGCTGATGTAGGTGTGTATATAGTCATGTATGTGGTGCGATGGAGGAAGAAGACAACAAGAAGCAAAAGGACAGAATGAAGCGTTGGACCTTACCTTGCCGACCGTAGCGGGGTACACGATCGCTCCTAATCAGAACACGTCTTTCTCGTAACGTCGCTGTTTTCTCACTGGCCTCACGTGCTAGCCTTCGACCGCGTGTCGCCGACTTCCGATCTGACCCTTCCGGTTTGGCCCTTCCGGTCTGGCTTCACCTCTGTTTGCCTCACCCCTCTCCACCACAACACATAGCTCATCACAGCCCAAACACCACACGTCCCCCTGATCTATAGATCATTCAACCGGCTCTCCCACTCACTCCTCGCTCCCGAACTACCTTAATTGGTTTCAT
>NC_068987.1:30072201-30073278 GCF_001194135.2 Octopus bimaculoides | reverse complement strand
TATATATATATATATATATATATATATATATATATATATATATATATTCAAATATGAATTAGAAGCAGCGCTAGTGCAGTAAACTTTATCTACCACAAGTATGCTGTAGTAGCATGGTGGGGTAACTCCCTCAAAGCGTCAGGTGTTACAACACCTGAAAGTCATAGAAAGGTGAGACAACTCACCTCAAATGCCATTCAGGAGCGCTGAACATCGATGTTTCGTCATTTTTGTTGCTTATCAACATCACGTACTTGAACCTAATTGGAGATGAACTGAAATACTATTCCATGAGTAAATATAAATAGTATAAAAACCATTTGCTAGTATGTCGTGACAATGTATAGGCAAGAATAAATTCAAATATGATTTAAATGAGCAGCGCTAGTGTTGCAAATATTACTGACCACACATACACAACACATGACCCCCAACTTTTTGCCGGTAGGCTGCGATTTAGCACGAATTATCATTGCCTCAAAGCGCTGGGTGAAACATCTTAAAGTCATAGCCAAGCGAGACAGCTCTCATTCAAGAGCACGCCATGTTTGTGCCTTATCAACATCACGTACCTGAACCGAATTTAGTCGTATACTCTAACGTAGTCAGGACTGCAATACCACAATGACACATGCAAAGACAAAGCCTGGTACTTTTTCGTGTATAAATTTATTTCTGTATTTACACTATGCTACGGAAACCGAGCTCTTTTTCATGCCCCACCCTGTATATATGGGTTTACCTACACAATTGTCCCTCCCCGATTTATTTCCTCATAAGTTTCAGAAAAGTGTATATCTTTTAATGAAATTTTCAACAAATACGCTTCAGATGGTGTAGATTCCGATTATATCGCAATTTGTTGGGGAAAAGAAAAAGGTTTTCTATGAGCTAGGAGAGGGGCTTCATAAAATTCACATGGGTCAAATTTGTTTCCTCATAAGTTTCAGGAAAATGGGTATTTTTATTAGAATTTTCAGAACGTACCTTTCAGTGTCTGTAGATTACGATTATTTCGAAATATAGTATGTCAAAAATAAATAAATAAATAAAAATCTGGTGGATTCGTAGACTTAT
>NC_068987.1:30070687-30071779 GCF_001194135.2 Octopus bimaculoides | reverse complement strand
CTGAAGCATATTTGTGGAAAATTTCATTGAATAATATCCATTTTTCTGAAAGTTATGAGGAAACAAATTCGGGGAGGGGGCACATTTGTGTGGGTATGTCGCGCGCGCACGCACGCACCGCACGCATACAGCATTGAACTTGACTTGTTTCTTTGGTGGCAGTGGTGGGCTTGTCACGAGTAGGTTTAGATCTGGCGGAATCTATACTTCTCTGGATACTACTACAGCTGACTTCTTTTCGACAGAGAAAAAGAAAGCGAGGTTGAGAGAGAGAGAGGGGGGGAGTGAAGTGAGAGAGAGAGAGCGAGGGATATAAATATGCACACACACACATTGAAGGTCAGGTGTTCATTGCAATACCTGTTTTCTGAGCATATATTGACGCATACTCCAGATATAAATTACATACATACTTGTACTGTATTACGTCTGCACTGAACAGATAGTGGGAAGAAGCTAGTGAAATTAATTGTTTGCACAAGTTTGTTCGAGTTGTTTGCAGTGAGGTAAGTAAAAGCATATGTTAAATAAAATCTGCGGCAAAGTACCTCAGGAAGCGTTTTTTGAATGCTAAACACACACACTGTAGGTAGGGTCTTTCATTGACTGACTGTCGATTTTTGGTTTTTAATCATTCCTAAAGGGACTTCTGTGTTTTTATAGATGGATAATCTTATTTAACCGATGTTTAAAGTTACTAGTTTAGTTATTGTTATTTGATGTTTAATACTGGTTTCAGCATTGATTGATCTGATCAAAGGCGTTCTAGCCCTTATGATCCCGTTTGTTTTTAAATTCATATACCAGTTTCATTCTGTCTCTACCTCATACACCTCGAGCTTCTTCCTGGATAGCCAATAAACCTTTTTTTTTATTTTCTCTCTCTGCTTAATTCTGTGTTCCTTTCTGTTGAAGAGCGTAGGCTCGAAACGTAAAAGACTTTCTCACTTCCCGAGCATTAAACTAATACATCTATTCCTTGTTAACACACCCGTCTTCGTCTTTGTTTTTTTATAAATCCCAGCTATATATATATATATATATATATATATTAGATTTAGATTTTAGATACATTATACAAAACATTATACA
>NC_068987.1:30064516-30069683 GCF_001194135.2 Octopus bimaculoides | reverse complement strand
TGAGGAGGGGGTGGAATTTAAATTTTGAAATGCAGATTTTTTTGCAGATTCGGAATCTCCACCCTCGATATAGTGTGTTTGTCTAAAAAAAAAAAGAAAAAATCCCAAAGTGGGTGCGGTTCATGATCTTTACCTCCGCTGCGTTTTCAAGGAACTTTGTTATTTCTAGCAGATCGAGCATCTAAGGAGAAGCTCCCTGTTTGTTATTGTTGTTGTTTAGCCCCAAATCAATCCTGATCTAGCATTCCAGCTGTGACCCCCTCGTATTTAGTTTTATTCAGGCTCAATTTCAAAGGGGAGATTTCGCTGCTATTCCTAGCAGTTCGAGCAACCATGTAGAGCCAGCTTTGTTGTGTTATAAGATTTTTTCCCGCTATTTTAAATATAGTCTTCACCAGGGCTTCTCAAAGTTGTTGATACCGATCATTTTGGTTGAATGGACAATCCTTGGGTGTCGATGGTGTGCTGAGCATCAGGTGTCGAAGTGACCGCAGAACAACGTGAGATGTGTTTTGTTCCAGAACACAACACACCACTCTGTCTAGAAATTGAAACCACGATCTCGTGATGTGATCGTGAGTGTAACACCCTAACCACTAGGTTATGCATCTCCACTCCACTCCACTATATTACTCTTTTTGTCAAGAAAAGAAATCCTCTTTGAAAAGATATCCTATGGCATTGTTTTACTAAAGCTAAAACAAGTTTTGTTGAATTGATAACAGTTTTCAGCTGAAGGCTTAATTCCTGCATGTTCAGCTGAGTTGAAAGAGAAGTGTGGGGAGGACATGTATATTTGTGTTTTTGTATTTGTGTTGCTCAAAGAAAATAAAAGAGGGGACAAAGCAGAGAGCTAAATAACATGATCATAAGCTGTCACCTCACACTCTTCCCCGTCATCCCTTTGCTTTTATTTTCATTTTTTACATATTTTTTTTCATAGTCCCTTTTTCCTTTCGTTCAATCATGCATGTTACTGAAAGAGTGAAACTAATTAGGTCAGTGTAGTGATATAGGTTATCCTCCTGGTATATTATGACTATAAAACTGCTGTTGTTGGTTTATTATGTACTAGCTGGCCCCGTGCCATCAAAAATGACGGCTAATTGTAGTATTTTATATATAAATAAAGTACAAAATAAGTTACATAATAATCACAGATACAAACATTCACATACTTCCCTTGCACACGCGCACACATAGATATATTCACACAGAGTTGAAACACTGTTTGATTTTTCTTTTCAGTGTTGAATGTTCACCATCCCACTTCTATTGCACACACACACACACACACACACACACACACACACATTCACATGACTCCCTTTTACACACACACACATATACTCACGCAGAGTTGAAACACTGTTTGACTTTTCTTTTCAGCATTGAATGTTCACCATCCCACTTCCATTGCACATACACACACGCACGCACACACAAACATTCACATGGCTCCCTTTTACAGACACACACATATACTCACGCAAAGTTGAAACACTGTTTAATTTATTTTTTCACCGTGGAACTTCCATCACAATCTCACACGAGTCATTGTTGTTCCTCAGTGGATTGATTCTAACAGCTATTGAAGAATGATCGAACATTATATTAAATTAATGGGCTAAAAATCCACTAAAGGGGTCAACACAATTGCAACCAAATCAAAATGGATTCAGATCAGGACGGTCAACAACATCTCACATTGTTGCACTTTGAAGACTGATAGAGGGTGTTAAGAGCCATAACAGGAAGGCTATCATTATCTATGTAGACTTTAAAAATGCTTTTGATTCAGTACATAGATGAATGATGATGAAGATACTTAAAGCATGAGATTCCACCAAGAATTCTGAGAGCAATAAGTAAGCTGTATGAGAACACCAGAGCCAAAGTGATCACTCCTGACGGAGAGACGGAATATTTTGAAGTCAAAGCCAGAGTATTACAAGGTGACAGGCTAGCACCTTATCTCTTCGCCATCACTCTGGGCTATGTAATGCATAGAAAGTACAAGGGGAAGGAAGAAGAACTGGGATTCAAACTGCATAGACAAAAAAGTAAACAGCATCAAGCAGTAACAGTAACTGACCTAGACTAAGCTGATGACCTGACATTACTAACAGAGAGGGTAGATCAGGCACAGGAGGTGCTGAGCAAATTAGAGCAGGAATCGGGGAAGGTAGGATTGTACTGTAACACAAAGAAAACAGAGCTGCAAGTATTCAACCACGAAATGCATGTGTCAGTGAAAGTGAGAGACGGTAAGTCGTTGAAGGTAGTTGAAAATTTTAAATACCTTTGTGCACAGACACAAAGTACGGAGAAAGACATTTTAGCAAAGAAAGCTCTTGCCTGGAGCACATGCCATAAATTGAGAAAGGTATGGAGTTCAAAGTTAGCAAGGAAATTGAAAGTGAGGTTATTTCTGGCAACAGTGGAATCAGTTCTATGTGGGGCTGAAACATGGAGGCTCACTAAAGCATTGAAGAAGCAGTTGGACGGTTGTTAGACAAGGATGCTTAGAATGGCACTCAATGTCTCCTGGAAGAGTCATACAAGAAACACCAACTTATATCAGGGACTACCAAAAGTAATATTGAAGATACAGCAAAGAAGAATGAGGCTAACTGGACACTGCATCAGACACACCTATGAAATTGCTAACAAGCTAGTGTTCTAGCAGCCAATGGATGGAAGAACCAGGAGAGGAAGGCGGAAGATGACCTGTATCGACAATTTGCTGGAGGATACTGGTATGGAAAGGGTACAGGAGCTGAGGATCATTATGGAAGGTAGAGATGAATGGGAAGTGTGGAAACAGTCTTGGGGCGTCCTGAGGGTTAACTTAGATAGATGCTTTTCAAAACTAAAGGGTGTGATTTGTGGTTGATTAGGCTATTATTTCTAGCAAGCTGAGAAAACACATAGAGGTCATACTCACTCCTTGTAGTCTACCTTTTAAGGATAAGACTAAATTTTTCAATTTTCCTGTGATTTGTGTCCATAAATTAATGGTGAAGTTTAGAGGCTGTTCATGCACATTTATATTTTTGGCCTTATATTGGCAAAGCATGTAAACAATGGGGAAAATCCAGTGTTCTTTGAATGAAGTCCACTAAATTACAGGTGTTCCCTTGTTACTCACACCATTAAAACTGCAGTGAACAAGTGGTCAGTTCGTTATAGACATTTGACCAATAATATCATAAATTGTAATGTATGTTTGTAAATAAATTGATAAATATGTTCATATGAGGTTTTTTTTCTTCCTGCTATAAGGCACAAGGCCTGAAATTTTGGGAGAAGGGAGCTAGTTGATTACATCAATCCCTGTACTCAACTGGTACTTCTTTTATTGACCCCAAAAAGATGAAAAGGCAAAGTTGACCTCAGCAGAATTTGAACTCAGAATGCAAAGCCATAAGAAATGCCATTAAGCATTTCACCCAACGTATCAATAATTCTACCAGTTTGACACCATTAGTTTCAAATTTTGGCACAAGGCCAGCAATTTTTAAGGGAGCTGAGTAAGATGATTATATTGGCCCTAGTGCTGAGCTGGTACTTATCTTATACACTAGCGTAACTAGAGTGTGTGCTGCCTAGGGCGGCCCTTCAGTTTGCAGCACCCAAGACTCCACAAAAACTACATATCACCTACAACAGACCCAAATGTGGTGCTTCCTGGTGTGCACCCCATCTGTACACTCTAGTTATGTTAGTGATCTTATACACCTTGAAAGGTTGAAAGGCAAAGTTGAACTTGCCAGGATTTGAACTCTGAGCGTAATGAGTCAGAAGGCATACTGCTAAGCGTTTGGTCCGACATGCTAATGAATCTACCAGCTCATGGCTCTTTTATTTCTGCAAAGTTGTGTAGATAAGAAATATTTTTTGTTTAGTCCCATCACACCTCTTCTTAGTCAAGCGTCTTCAAATATAGTCCTGGGCCATGTAAGTGAATCTGATAGATGGAAACTGTACAAAATCCCTCATATATGTATATATGTATGCAGAGCTGGGCATAAGTCCATTAATCCGTTGGTCGTTAATTAACAAAGTTAACATTTTTGTTAACAATTTAACTTATAAGTTAACTTTGAAAATCATTATTGGACTAATTAACTTCCATTACATTTAGCTTCTGTTAACTAAAGTCCATTAACCCAAAATTTCATAAAAACCGGTAAACATTTAAAAGTTTCTATTGTTTACAGATTGTCTTAGCATATTGATTTTATAGTTTTGGCACTTTTTAACCCTTTAGTGTTTACATCGGCCAAAACACGTTGTATCTAATTCCTCTATGAAATCTCTTGAAAAAATAAACGAATCACGTTAGTGAATTCTCATAGCTTTGAGATAATGGGAGGGCTTTTCTTCCAGAAAGCACAGAACTGGGAAAAAAGCAAAAGTAACTGAGGTGGATGTCAACAGAGAAAATATTGACTTCCATAAAATGGAAAAAAATAAATGGAAGTAAAAAAGTTGGTAAATATTTCGGTGTGAACACAAGTAGCTGTTACGTGGTAGCAGGACATGTTGAAAATAACAGCTAAATCTTGCCTTTTCTGGAAAAAGGAGCCGTTTATGTGTGATTCCGATGTCACATTCTTTGAAAGCATGTAAAATAACCTAGTAATGAAAAAAAGACCCGCAAAACGAAACTCCTTTGATGGGAAATTTCGAGGTCAACACCACCCCTCCCACCTTTCTTTTCTAGAAAAATGTGGTTGCGGTGGGTTTGGAGGTCATATATGTTGAATGCACCTGAAAAATACTGGAAAAAATTATTCCACACTGAGGTACGAAATATTCATTGAAAGAATAAAATCTTGTACTGATTATAACTGTATTTTAATTAATTCAAATTAATGTACCTCATCTTGAAAAGTGGCAAAATTTTGTTGATTGACATCTGGGATAATTTTAGTAACAAATAAAACAGATAAGATGCATTAAGAATTTCAATTTTAGTGTTTATATTAATTACACCTGTTAATTAAATTTACCTGCCCAAAAAAGTCAAATTTATTCAATAAGATCAGCTAAAATTACATAACCAGTGGTATATAAAGCACCCACTGACAAAATTTCAAATCTGTATGTAAAAAATTTACAAAGTTACAAGCAAATATTGTGGCCACCCCTCTTGAACCTG
>NC_068987.1:30055393-30064080 GCF_001194135.2 Octopus bimaculoides | reverse complement strand
ATTCTAACTTATGTGGGCTGCCTAATCTGAATATCCGTTTTCCAGAAACTCCTCCCCCATGCCCCCTCCCACAAATTTTTCCTATAAATTTCTTTGTAATCACAATCTACACCATTTAAAAGGTATTTGTACAAAGTTTCATTAAAAAATACCTATTTTGCAGAAAGTTATGCGGGAGAAAATGTTGGGTCTTGTGAATTTTTCGAAACTCCTCTCTCCAACCCCTTGGAAAACTTTTTCCAACAAATCTTTACATACACTCAATCTACAGGATATAAGCGATTATTTGGTGAAAGTTTTGTTACCAAATATCTATATTTTGAAAGTTATGAGACAACAAAGTCGGTGGGGTATTAAACTGTAGTTATGCCTTTCTTCAATAAAAGTTAACGTTAACCTCCATTACATTTTCAAAGAATTAACAGATTAACAATTAACAGTGTTAATTTTTACAATTAACAGTGCATACCTCTGTATGTATGTTTTTGTGTGTGTATGTGTAAATGTTTACATATTCCACATCTCCAGAATATCACTGAGCATCAAACCATGAGATTTGCTGGCATCTCCCTATCAACAAGTCATCTGGTAGTCCTGCACTTCTTAAAATGAATGGAATGAAAATTCCCTTACTAGAAAAGCAGGTAAGACTTAATGATAAAAAGGGCATCTGACTGTAAAAATTTTTCTTCAATAATATACATGCCTAACTCATGCTAGCATAGAAAAACAGACATAATACTAAAATACAAATGTAATTCATGTTAAAAAATATTTGTTTTTTACTCAGAATTATTGACTACACTCTTGGAGTAGTTGGCATTAGGAAGGGCATCCAAGTGTAGAAACATTGCCAGATCAGATTTGAGCCTGATGCAGCCTCTGGCTCACTAGTCCTCAGTCAAACCGTCCAACCCATGCCAGCATGGAAGCAGACGTTAAACGATGATGATGATGATGATTTTATGGATATATATTTAATCTATTTTCTTTTCTTTTCCTTTTAGGCTCTTTTTTCAATATGCCTGAAGGTATTGAACTTCGCTTTTTAACTGCTTGGTACTGTCCATTTGCTCAACGACTCTGGATTGCTCTCTTGGAGAAAGGAACTCCTTTTAAATATGAAGAAATTGATCCTTATAACAAGACTGAAGAATTTTTAAAACTGAATCCAAGAGGTTTGGTACCAGTGTTGGTACATGATGATAAAATTATTTATGAATCTGCTGTATGTATAGAATATGTTGATGAGACTTGGCCGCAAAAACCCAAAATTATGATGGAACAACCTTATGATAAAGCTCAGGTTCGTATCTGGGGCGATTATGCTGAGAGTAAAATAATTCCATTATTTTATTCTGTTTTGAAATCAGATCCTGAAAATCTTGATGGAATACAAAAATCTTTAATTGAAAATATTGGAAGTTTTGTGAAAGCCATGTCTCCAACTGGAAATTTTTTCATGGGAGACTCATTTTCATTTGTTGATATAATGGCATTTCCATGGTTGCAAAGGTTGGAAGTTTTGAAACATTATAAAAGTTTTGAAATACCATCTGATATTGATTGGTATCCTCGGTTCCAGAAATGGCTGACTGCTTGTTCTGAAAGGGAGAGTGTAACACCTACTATTCCTAATATGAAGAAATTAATTCCACACTATACACGTTATGTGAAGACAAAGTAAAATAGCTAAAGAATCCATTTGCACCGTCTTCCATTTTTTGGGAATATATTTTATTAAACAAGTTTGTAGCATAGCCTTGCATTATTCATCTTCTTCCAAATTACATAATGAAAACATTGAATTAATATTTGATAGAATGGTAGACCCTAATAATCAACACATAAAAGTGAAATTTTTTGTAACTTGAAGATAAAGAAAAATATTGGAAAATACACAAAGTAACAATCTTTACATTTTCTAAAACTATCTATTCATTAATATTTATGACTATTTTTCTGTATAGGATAATTCCCAATGTTTAGGAAAACATTATACTTTGTCATGGTGTTTTAGTGGGAAAATGAAACCAATATCTGTAAAGGCATTTATTTTATTGAGACCACTTCATTACACCCAGATTCTTTTTAATATCTTTATCCTCCACTCTATAAGTGGAGAGCTGGCAGAATTGTTAGCATGCCAGGCAAAATGCATTTTGTCTGCAAAAGAGAATATATCCACTGACAGCTTTTCAGTGCATTCAAAAATCACATACCCACTCCATTTCCCATGACAGGTTAGGATCTGAAATACTCGAAACAGGCGCATAGCATGTTGCTTAGTCGAATTAACCCATCATTTACTCCACAAATGTTTTCTTGCCAATGCTGCACTTTCCCATATCACCTATTTCAACATAACTGTAATATATTATATACAAACTATGCCATTTTAATCCCGAGCAATGCCGGGTATCTCTGCTAGTATATATATATATATATACACACACACACACAAATATATATATATATATATATACACACACACACACTATAATAATATAAATTATATATATATGCATATATAGACACACATATGTACATACATACGTATATATGTATATAGCTATGTATATATCAGTACAGGATGTCACAAAAACATTAACAAACATGAAATACGAAAATAACGTTGGGTACGCAAAAAACAAGAGAAACGAATGGAAAACAAAATAAGTAACATAAAAAAAAACGACACTTCATCAGTCGTCGGCTGTCCTTCTACTCCTTATTTCAAGCATTCAAACAGCAAGATAAGACTTTGAAGGCAGTTGTTCCTGCAAACCGAAATAAAAAATTTAGGATTTGCAGAGGGTCGAAGTTGGTAGCAAAAACAGGACATACAACAAATCAAATGAAACGAATAAAACAAGGAGGGACGTTAGGCACAGATGAGGTAAAAATGGTGAACACTTGAAGAAGATTCGTTGATAAGAGAAAAGAAAGGAGACAAGTCCAAATGTGTTCGAACTGCACAAGAGATTACACACACACACACACACACATATATATATATATATATACACACACACACACATATATATATTTCTTTATTGCTCAGAGGGGGCTAAACACAGAGGGAACAAACAAAGGCTTAAGTTGATTACATCGACCCCTAGTGCATAAACGGTACTTATTTTATTGACCCTGGAAGGATGAAAGGCAAAGTCAACCTTGGTGGAATTTGAACTCAGAACGTAACAGAAGATGAAATGCCGCTAAGCATTTCGCCTGTCATTACGTGTGTATATACACACACACACATGTGCGCGCTCATATATTTTAGTTGTTTCGGTCATGTTGTGGCAATGCCTTCAAAAATCCTGTGCATCGGCCGGGAAACAAACCCGGGCCGCCTGCGTGGCAGGTGAGCATATCATCATCATTTAATGTCTATGTTTCATGCTTGCATGGGTTAGATGGATGGACGGCATCTTCCTCCAGTTTCTGTTTTGGCATAGATTCCATAGCTGGATGCCCTTCATAATGCCATCCATTTATACACACTTACCTTACACATCCAACGGGGCATGCTAGCTTCATTTCTTTCCATCTTCTCCTGTCCTTTGCATTCAATGGCCATATCTCACTATTAAGCAGTGTTGCAGTTCTAATGCATGCAACATATAGTCTGCCTTTCACTCTGTGTGAAAAGACCTTTGTTGCTAGAAATGGTAGCAGCTCTTTGAACTTTTTCCAGCCTGTTCTTACTCTGGTACTATGCTTTCATGGCTAATTCAAATAAGAAGACACTGAGTTTAGTTCTTCTCTAATTATCAGTTACAGTTGTTTTGGTACCACTATTTTTAATCTGAATCTCATAAGAAATACAATCTTATGATGTATTTTAAGTACAGTGTAGATTTTTAAAAACATAATTTAAGTCTTTCAAAAATCCATACTAATGTTTGAGTGTCTTGAAAAATAACTTATTCTCAATTTTGCAATGGTTGAGTATGATTCAAACAACAGGATATGCAACAGTTTTTAAAGCTCTTTTTCTTTTTTAATTTTTTTATCATTAAAACATATTTTTCTTAACCTCGTGACATGTGTGTCAGTTATTTTATTTTTTTGCTTTATTTTTTATTATTTTTGTCATCTCAAATGTACCCCTAGATAAAAAAGGTTGTTTATATAAACTAGTGATTTTCATTCACGTTTAAATAAATTAGTAGCTCACATATTTAATTCACATCTTTTCTTTCATCCTTTTTCTACATTACATTATTTATTCACCAAAAGGTGTTTCAGTCATTAGACCGGCCATGCTGGGGCACCATCTTGAAGAATTTTATTCAAAAGAATCGACCCCAGTCCTTATTTGTATTTTAAGCCCAGTATTATTCTATGTTGCTTTTTGCTGAACCAGTAAGTTATGGGGATGTAAACACACCAAACCAACACTGGTTGTCAAGTAGTGATGAGACACAAACACAATGGACTTCTTTCAGTTTCTGTCTACCAAATCCACTCACAAGTCTTTGACTGGCCTGAGGCTGTAGTAGAAGACACTTGCCCAAGGTGTCATGCAGTGGGACTGAACCGGAACCATGTGGTTGGGAAGCAAACTTATTATTTCATTATCTTTGACTTTTGAGAAAAAAAAAGTCTGTAATATTGAAGACATTATTAATTATCTCAGAAAAACTTGTAAATTGTGTGAGCAATTTCTTAAATGAGGTACAGATTATATAAGGTAACAATAGTAATCTTTGTATTATTATTAGCCCTTCTACTATATTAGTTTCAAATTTGGGGACAAGATTATGCCCTTGTACTACATTTTAAATGAATACAATAGACACCGAATATTTGCATCACAGTAGCAAAGTTGTAATTTTTTTTTATTGATAATTAATTAAATCTGCCATCCTTCCTCTGATATCTGTAACTGGCTTTTATAATCTTAACGGTACTATTCAATTAATTATTCCAGTCAAATGCAGTCATGATTTTATTAATTCTATAAACCTACTCCGTGATTGCATAATTTCTCGTAACTAATGGCACAGAAGTGGATGTAAGTGTTGGATATATTTAGCTTAGCTGCTTGGCAGTATGTATTAAAACGTAAAATTAATACCGAGACAAAATTGTCTAAGGGAAGTAACTGTAAGCGCCTTGGACATTGAATCACTGCTGAGTTATTTCTCGTTCAACAAGGAGCCAATGATTGTTATCTGTAGGCTTTTTTAATGTTTAGCTGATAATTAAAATTTGGAAGTTTAATGAATGGAAGTAAATAAAGTAAAACGATTATACAAGCAATTTTAAACTTGTTTTTGTAACATTAATAGTTGCAGATGACTATCGAAAAAATACCAAACAACTTAACTCTTGGCTTTTCCAACGCCTTAGACTCGCCATTGCCTGTGGTAATGCCACGAACGTGTTGGCTTGCTTAAGTAGGTTCCGTTGAATCTTGTGGGATGTGATCTACTGAGGCACCTGGTGTTGAATTTATGTTATTTTTCTTTCTATTCTTTCTTCCTCTTTTCTTCTTTCGCTCATGTTTGTCTTTACTTCGGTTTTGGATTTGTATTTTAATGTCATGTTTATTTTAATTAACATTTATTTACATGAAAGGAAATTACCGGAAAGCTTTCATTTAATTCTACCAAAAGTTTCTGTTAAAATTGTGTTAAAACCATTTGTGGGGAATCTTTTCTTATCGCAGTAACTGGTCGCACATCACAAGGTTTAACGGAACCTACTAGAGCAAGCCAGCGCGCTCGCAGCATTAGCACGGGCGATGGTGAGGCGAAGTCGTTGGGAAAGCCAAGCGCCCTCACAGGCATCACTGACAACTCGCTGAGGCGAGCTGCCAACATTGACAAGAACTTCGCGGTTAGTGACCCAGTCCCAACGAACGTCTCAAGCGCCACAGGTTGGAAGAGATAGTTCACTGTCTTGTCCATACATCAGGGGGTGGGGGTGGGTTCCGTGCGGCTACAGCAGCAGTGACCCTCCCATTAACTGCAGCTTCCAAGATGTGGGAGGGAGTAAAGGAGTCGCAGACTGTGGCGTCCGACAGCTGGATGCTGTTCCTATCATTTAATATGTAGTGGGTGCTTTTTCGTTACACTGACACCCGTTAAGGTTGCCGATTTACCTGAATGACAAAGAAAAGAAGCTTCTTGGCGGGATGGGGTTGCCTTATGCTGGGTTTTGAGGCCTAAAGTATGACAGAATGCGCAAGGATTCCTTTCCTATGACTTGTTGGTTCCCCAAATTCTGCAATTCATTTTTTAACGTTTTTATTGATTACATGAATCGTTGCGGCAAATAAGGGCGTAATTCTACTTTAAACACACCATATAACCACTCATAGCTTTTTTATTTTTGGAAATTTTCAGAAAATTTTTGCATATTTGTGTTCTATACGAGGGAATTCATACGCTTATGCAAAAGCCAAAAACAAGATTTAAGGGCTATTTACCGGTTATATTTTGCGCATCTCACGACCATCTGATACCATTCTCGTTTGTTTGTCAGTCTGACGAATTGATGTTTTTCAATATCTTTCCCACCACAAACATATTTAATAGTGTATTGCTTGGATTTAAGCAAAAAAGCCGGACTGTCCACGTTTGAAACCCTGCTTTAAAAAAGAAAAATTACCAAAAAAATTCGCTCCCCAAATTTTTAAAAATACGTTCTTTTAATTTAGATATTTCAATAATTACATATATAAAAACAAAACTACATTAAAATACGAATACAAAACCGGGGGAACACAAACATAAGTGAAGAAAGAAAAGGAAACAAAGAGGAAGAAAGAAAGACAAAGAAAGAAAAACATCATAAGTACTTCAATTGGTTGCAAATCACAAGGTTCACGCTCTCGGATCAGTGCTTTTTGAGTTGTTGTGCCGTCTCTCGGTAGTATTGAGAGATGACAAGTATATTCAGATCTGAGCGTGACTGAGTTGTCCTCTACGGAGAAGTAACTGGTTAAGGCAGCAAAGATGTTGGATGCATGTTTGAAAGAGAAAAGTTTTGCAGAAGCAACCGAGATGAGAATGTAATGGCGCGTGTGGCCGCCATTGGCCACCATCTTGGGAAGTGCCATTGCGCATGTGCAAGGACTTGCCGTCAGCGGAAGTACCCGAGCACGCATGCGCAATGCAATAGGTGGAGAGAAAGAAATAGCGTTCGCTATCTTTTCATTCTAGCAGCGGTGGCGACAACACGTATCTCTTTTCTCTCAAGCAGGCGTCGTGACAACACGTATGTCTCAACTCGACCCCGACATGTGGTCGAAGCTTCCTTGGTATTCTAGCGGCATGCCTGTTCACTTAGGAACGAAACGGCTCTACACCAACCTAGAATAAACTATTGATCTGTCGTTACCGTTATCCCTCGTGTTGTTGTATTTCTGGATTTTAATGATTAATATAAGAACTGGGGAGAGATGACCGAGCTATCATATCTCATCCAATTCTTATATGAAGAAAGAAGATAAACCTGGAAAATATGAAAAAAGACAGTAGAATGGTGGTAAAGGTGGGGAACGACGTGAGGTTGTCTCTACCGCAGACAAGGATGGAGGAAATACAAAAGAAAATGGTAACTTATAAAGTTTACTCAGTAAAGAAAAGGAGAATCGACCACATGGAAGAGAGAGAAATAGACAAGGCTCTGAAGACAGTCTGGCCAGATATTACCTACCTGGGCAGAGGAAGAAAGTTCGGGGCGATTGTGGTTCGTTATAAAACGGAGGAAAAAGCGATAGCCCACGCTGCCAAGGTGTTAAAAACGGAAAAGGTAGTCCTCTGGCCGTCTTACATGGGCAAGAGGATTGCCAAAATCAAAGTGGAAGGGATTCCCCCTGAAGTCGATGCAGCTTGGGTGGTGGCGGCTATCATTATTGAAAGAGAAAAGGAGGTGAAGGTGGTTCAAGCAGAAGTGATGGAAGGAGCAACATGGAAGGGACAAATCGTCGAAAATATCGTCCAAGCTGAGATGGAGGTTCTCTAAGTGCTACCCGAGAACCTGTGGATTGGGGATTTGAGCTTGAAAGTGTGGGTGGAGGGCAGGATTCCTCGCTGTTTTAAATGTGACCCGAAAGGCCACGTAAGAGCGAACTGCCCTCCACCACCCAAAATGGTAGAAGAGCAACAGCCACCACCACAGGAGAGGATACAAGAAGAAGTAGAAAAAGAAAATCCAGTATCAGAAGATAGGGAATGGGGAAACAGCCGGGAGTAGAAAAAGAAAAAGAAAGCAAGTACTTGTGAACCCCAACCCACCCAGTGCTACCCTCTCCCTTTTTACCACACCGTCCCCATGCAGGCACCAAACCTACCCATTCCCCTCCAACAAGAAAACAGAAAAGAAATGCAAGCATACATGATGTAAATATGGTTCCCCCTCCCCCTATTTGTTTTGCTGGTGTTCTGTATGCGAACGCGGAGGATGACATTGCAAACCAGGTGAGCGAGTGGAAGTATGTGGTGGAAGTGGAATTCTGGGAAGATGATGAGGCTACGACATGCCAACTGTTAAATAAGGTACAAATGGAAATAGTTAAAAAGAATGCTAAAGGTATTGAGTTGTGGAAGGTGATCGGCGATAGAGAGAAATTGCCAAAACAGACTTGTTATACTGAACTAAAAAAAGACTATGGAATAGAACTGCTGGATTTTAGATATATGTAATTTTACGCCAAAACGGTTTCA
>NC_068987.1:30053800-30054828 GCF_001194135.2 Octopus bimaculoides | reverse complement strand
CATATGTTCAGCCAAAGCCTGAATGCAGAGTATATATATGAGATTTACTTCAAAGAATTAACTCTTTCAAGCAACGACATCCAGCAATTGAAGATGTAAACATACTTCTCCAAGCAGCTTCTTCCAAGAGTTTTTCGTAGTTCCACAAATTTTGTTTCCCACCATTCGGAAGTTGTTAATTCAATCATTTCTATTTCAAAACTATTGACGTGCATCCACTCAAAAAGTAATAGATCAAATGAGTTCGTTTTCAAATCAATCAAGTCGGGTTTTATGAGAAAAGAAAATATAGGAGCGTAAGTTTCGAAATATTTACTTAGCTTGGAAAATTCTTCTTTCAACGTTGCAATATATTTTTGAAGTTCATTTTCATTAACATTAAATCGATTTGAATAAGCCTTTACATATTGAAAGTATTTGTAAGTGTTGCAAAGTATATCACCCCCAAAAGCATGATACAAATCTGTTCAAAACATTACCCCGATTAAGCCAACGGACATTACTATAGGAAAGTGGGTTATACACCATTAGGTGTACACCTGCTTTCCTATATTAAATTCGGAATAAACGGAACGCAGAACTCTGAACTATCAACACAACAATATTTATTTATGGTGGTAAATAGGCAGCCTTAAATTGTCTGGTTGCTGAGACGTTGGAATGTTGATGTGAGTTGTCCCCAGAGTTGAATGATGGAGACAGGCTGCTTGTACGTCTGAGCTCATGGCCGGCCGGCCGGCCGAGAAAGAGAATGAAAAAAGCGGGAGCGCTTAGATGTTGAATTACACGCATGCGCATGAGATAGGGCGTTACTACATTACTGTGAGTGGGAGGTCTGCATATTCGCTGTCCAATTCTTGCAGAAGGGACTTAAATTGCGAAGAGCGAGAAACTATGAAGTTAACTATTTTAACAATAGTCTCCATGACAGAACTCAAGCTTTGTGATGAAATTTTTACAACTAAGTTTTCCTGATGTATAATGCAATTAAAACTCATTACATTGCGTCCAATATAATTTTCAAGAAA
>NC_068987.1:30045783-30050246 GCF_001194135.2 Octopus bimaculoides | reverse complement strand
GGGGGGGGGGTAGAACTCTGTAGTTATGCCTATATATATATATATATATATATATTTAAATTTTAGATTCATTATACAAAACTTCATACAAGTCCTTTTCTTTTCAAGACGATGGTTGGTGTTTTCAAGGAACTTCGTTATTTCTAGCAGATCTAGCTACTATGGAAAAGCTCCCTGTTTGTTGTTGTTTATCCCCAAATCAATCCTGATCTAGCATTCCAGCTGTGACCCTCTCGTATTTAGTTTAATTCAGGGTGGATTGCATTATTCAATGTGTCATTTTTACTTTATTTATAAGATCGTACAGTCTTATAAATTTCAAAGGGGAGATTTCGCTGCTATTCCTAGCAGTTCGAGCAACTGCATAGAGCCAGCTTTGTTGTGTTATAAGATTTCTTACCGCTACTTTAAATATAGTCTACACCAGGGCTTCTTTAAGTTGTTGATACCGATTATTTTGATCGAATGGACAATCCTTGGGTGTCTATAAATACACCCGGGAGTCAATGGTTGTGGTGGGATCGAGTGAACTAATGCTGGTGATGCAGTCCGAAAATGAAGGAATAGAACACATAAAGAATAAAATTTGCCTATCGACACATTTCTGTTAAATAATTAGGAGTCAACACATTACTTGTGAAATTGTAAGTTTGACTTAATCCCAAACCAGTCTCCGTTATTTCGACCTCTTTCATTTTCAACATTAAATCTATCGCTTTAGGGACATATAATAGTTAAAAGGAAAATGTTTGAAAATTTACATAAGGGAAATTCATTTTTGTTTAATTTGTAATCCCCTTTGTATGTAGTTTAAAAAAAAAAGAATAGAAATGAGTTATTTTCTACGATGCTACTGGGGTCGTAGCTCGAATGTGCTGCAGGGGAATCTCTTGAATCTCCACTTCTTCCTATCGTATAACATATTGTATAGTGACTCTCTTAAAGTTTACACACACACACGCTGATTATTAACTAGTTTCTTATGATTAGAATATTACTTGGATCTGTTCAGCCGTCTGAACATCCTCACTCACACACACACAGAGATTAAACGAAGTACTTCTTTCAGTTTCCCTCCACCAAAATCCACTCACAAGGTTTTGGTCAACCCGAGGCTAAAGTTGAAAGTACTTGCCCAAGGTGTCATGCAGTGGGACTGAACCTGGTAGAAAATTTCATTTAAAAATACTCAATTTTCTGAAATTTATGAGGAGAGAAAGCCAACTCCTGTAAATATTCTGAAACTCCCCCTCGCCATCTTAGAAAAGTTTTTTCGCAGCAAATCCCTTTGAATTTGTTCCCTCATAACTTTCAGAAAAATCTATATTTTCAAATGAAATTTTCAACCAATACTCTTTGGATGGTATAGATTCTGATTATATTGTAGAAATCTGGGGGTATGGAGAAAAGTTTCAGAAAATTCACATGAATCATCAGTTTCCTTATAAATTTCAGAAAAATGTGTATATTTCAATGAAATTTTCAGATGTGACTGTGTGGTTAGACACTTGCATCCCATGCATATGGTTCCAGGTTCAGTCCCACTGCATAGCACCTTGGGCTAGTGTCCTCTACTATAGCCTCGGTCTAACCAAAGCATTGGGAGTGAATTTGGTAGATGAAAACTGAAAGAAACCATCATATTCTTTTATGCTTTTACTTGTTTCAGTCATTTGACTGTGGCCATGCTGGAGCACCACCTTTAGTGAAACAAATAGACCCCAGAACTTATTCTTTGTAAGCTTAGTACTTATTCTATCAGCCTCTTTTGCTAAACTACTAAGTCATGGGGACATAAACACACCAATATCAGTGTCAAGCGATGGTGGGGTGGGGGACAAACTCACACACACACAAGCACACACACACACAAACACACACACACACACATACACACGCACACACACATACACACGCACACATATATATATATATATTGGATGGGCTTCTTTCAGTTCCTGTCTACCAAATCCACTCACAAGGCTTTGGTTGGCCTGAAGCTATAGTAAAAGACACTTACCCAAAGTGCCATGCAGTGAGACTGAACTCGGAACCATGTGGTTGGAAAGCAAGCTTCTTACCACACAGCCACTCATGTATATATATCTATGTGTATGTGAGACTTTGTGTCTTTGTTTGTCCCCTCCATCACTGATGGACAACTGGTGTTGGTGTGCTTACTTCCCTGTAACTTAGTGGTTCGGCAAAAGAGATGATAGAATAAGTACTAGGCTTGAAAAAAAGTCTTGGGGATGATTTGTTCAACTAAAAACCCTCTAAGGCAGTGCTCCAGCATCGCTGCAGTCAAATGACTGAAACAAGTAAAAGAATAAAAATTATTTTCAGAATATGTAGATTGTGATTATATTCAAAATGAATGCAGAGGGGAAAAAAATGCAAATTCACCATTATTTTTCATATTAAATTCTGATATAATCATAATCTACGCCATCTGAAAGGTTTTCATAGAAAATTTCATTACAAAATAACCATTTTTCTGAAAGTTATGAGTAAACACATCCAACTCATGTGAATTTTCCAAAACTCCTCTTCTACTTCCCTCAGAAAAACTATTTTTTCAACAAATTCTGATATAATCTGAATCTATACCATCTGAATCATATTTGTAGTAAATTTCATTAAAGAATATCCATTTTTCTGTAAGTTACGAGTTAACAAAGTCGGCACTTGTGCCTGCGGCATGTGTAAGGACTTTCGAGCGAGATCGTTGCCAGTGCCCCTGGACTGGCTCTTGTGCGGGTGGCACATAAAATACACCATTTTGAGTGTGGCCGCTGCCAGTACCGCCTGACTGGCCTTCGTGCCGGTGGCACGTAAAAGCACCTACTACACTCTCTGAGTGGTTGGCATTAGGAAAGGCATCCAGCTGTAGAAACTCTGCCAAATCGGATTGGAGCCTGGTGTAGCCATCTGGTTTCACCAGTCCTCAGTCAAATCGTCCAACCCATGCTAGCATGGAAAGCGGACGTTAAACGATGATGAGGATGATGATGATGATGATGAATGAGGAAGGGGCACAGTTGTGTAGGTATGCCTTTTTTGTAGAAGTGTAGAATATGTAAAGGAGGTAATATTATGATTAAAATCATTTCTCTGATACTTTTAGTAAACACGAAAGATCTGCTGCATATTATGCCACACTACTGGTTGCCAACTTATGTTAATTAATGAAGCTTTTAAGAAATGGGCACAAAAATCTGTAAAACAATCTACTATTAAACATTTAATTATTCATTTCCCTCACTCAGAATAGCCAAAATTATTTTTGTAGATTCCTGGCTTCATTTTTCTTATATTTCAATCCTGAAAAAAAGAAAAAAAATAATAATAATAATGACAATACTGATGGACTCTCCCATCAAAGATGACATATGAGTGTTGAGCTTATTCTGAATGACTTGCACAAATGATTTCTTTATAGTGATCAAATGTATGTACTCTACATTAGCTTGCTCCCTCCATCAAATCAATGTTGCCCAAACAGGTGCATGGTGTACCATGCGTCAGGTGTCGATGTGACCACAGAGCAACATGAGATTAAGTGTTTTGCACAAGAGCACAATGCACTGCTTGGTCTAGGAATTGAAACCACTATCTTGCTCAACTGGTACTTATTTTATCAACCTCAAAATAATGAAAAGCAAAGTCAACTCTGGCAGCATTTGAACCCAAAATGTAAAGATGGATGAAATGCCACTTGACATTTTGCCTGGCTTGCTAACAATTTTGCCTGTTCACTGCCATAATAGTAATAATGATGATGATAATAATAATAATGATAATAATAAAGATTTCTTTTAATAATAGCCACACTAGACAGGAAAGTAATGACAGAATTTAGGATGTACCACCCAAAAGCTGACATCAAAAGGTTACATAAACAATGACTTGAAGGTAGTACAAGCCTTATACAACTTGAAAGCTACTATAAAATAACCACCGTAGAATTACAGAAATATCTTCTCAGAAGCAAGGAAAACTGGTACAAGTAGCCACCAAACATGAGCAAAACAAAAAACTATTTTCTGTCTTTAAGAAAGCTGAAAAATATAAGAAAGAAGTCATAGTACCTGACAACCATGAAGAAAACGATGAAGCAACAAAAGCTGTAAAACAAGTGAAATCATCATCATCATCATCATCGTTTAACGTCCGCTTTCCATGCTAGCATGGGTTGGACGATTTGACTGAGGACTGGTGAAACCGGATGGCAACACCAGGCTCCAGTCTGATTTGGCAGAGTTTCTACAGCTGGATGCCCTTCCTAACGCCAACCACTCAGAGAGTGTAGTGGGTGCTTTTACGTGTCACCCGCACGAAAACGGCCACGCTCGAAATGGTGTCTTTTATGTGCCACCCGCACAAGCCAGTCCAGGGGCACTGGCAACGATCTCGCTCGAAAATCCTACAGGAGCCAGTCAGGCGGTACTGGCAACGGCCAC
>NC_068987.1:30035241-30043314 GCF_001194135.2 Octopus bimaculoides | reverse complement strand
CGCAGAAATCTCCAATTGTCTTCCACGTTGTATGATGCTATATCCCCTTCTATTTCGTTAAATGCTTCAAGTAACTTGTCTCTAAGTCTCTGTCCGTTTGCAGGGTCTTTAAGCTCCCACACCCTTCTTCTCCAAGCCTGTCTAATTCTGGGCACCCATTTTGCCTTGATCCCAAAGTCGCTAACTACCCCAAACTAAAACTGGGACAACAAAATACCATGATAAAATGATGGTGAGAAAAGCCCTTACTTGACAAATACTGGGATAAGCTAAACAGAAAGGAAATAGACAAAGTAAAATCCCAACAATGGTTGAAAAGCTGAGGACTCAAAGCTGAGACTGAAGGATTTTTAATTATAGCACAAGATCAAAGCCTTCCCATCAGAAACTACAAGAAACACATAACGAAGAAAAATATGAGTAACTGCAGAATATATGGTGATGGGGAAGATACAATAAATCATAGTCTCTGGCTGTCCAGTCCTGGCTAAGAAGGAATATATCCACAGACATGACAGGGTTGGGACTTATATACACTGGAAGCTATGCCAACACTATGTAATGACAACAGAAAAAAAAAAAAATGGTATAGGCATACTCTAGGAAAGGTCTAAGAAAATGACAAAGCAACCATACTCTGGGATATGCCAATACACACAGATAGAGAAATCAAGGCTAATAGACCAGATCTCAAAATACAAAGACCTGGAAAAAGAGATAACCTGAATGTGGAGCCTAAAAATAGAAACAATCTCTATAATAATATGTGTATTACGTAGGAATAAAAACCATACAAATACACAACCAAAACACCAGGACTTACAAATATATATAATATACAGAAAATACCACCACTGGGCACTGCACATATCCTATGTAAAGCACTTTCAATACAGTAAAAATAACAACACCAAAACAAGCCACAACACATACCCAAGGCACACAGAGCTGTGCTTGGTTGTGCAGTGAAAGCATGTATAGAAGACTACTGAATAATGATAATAATAATAATAATAATAATAATCCTTTCTACTATAGGCACAAGGCCTGAAATTTGGTGGAAGGGGACTAGTTGATTACATTGGTCCCATTGTTTCACTGGTACTTAATTTATCGACCCCAAAAGGATGAAAACCAAAATCAAACTAGGCAGAAGTTGAACTCAGAAGGTAGCAACAGATAAAATACTGCTAAGCATTTCGCCCGGCGTGTTAACAATTCTGCCAGCTTGCTGTCTTTAATAAAATAATAATAATCCTTTCTACTATTGGCACAAGGTCTGAAATTTAGGGAAAGGGGGAAAGTCAATGTCATTGACCTCCCCAGTGCATAACTTGTACTTAGTTCATTGACCCCAATAGGATGAAAGGCAAAGTTGACCTCAGCGGAATTTGAACTCAGAATGTAAAGATGGATGAAATACTGTTAAGTATTTTGCCTGGCATGCTAACGTTCCTGCCAGCTCACTGCCTTTAATAATAATAATAGTAATAATAATAATAATAATAATAATAACTAATTTTCTGCTTAGCACTAATACCACTCTCAAGTGAACTGAATAGAACAGGGTATGGCTACAAAACTGACAACAGGAAAATAAGCCGTCTATTTTATATGGATGATTTAAAACTATATGGCAAAGATGATGAAGAGCTTGAAGGACTACTGCATACTGTGAAAGAATTCAGTGATGATATCGGAATGGAGTTTGGCCTTGAAAAGTGTGCCAAAGCCACTTTCAAGAAAGGGAAACTGGTACAGTCAAGTTCAATCAAATTAGATGTCAAAACAGTAATAAAGGAACTTGAGCAGGAACAAACCTATAAAAACCTAGGAATAAACGAAGGTTCTGGTATCCAGCGTGAAAGAGAAGGTTAAGAAGGAATGTTATAGAAGAATTCGAGCAGTTCCAAAGTCTAAGCTGAATGCATATAATAAGGTGTTAGCCATAAATTCCTTAGCAGTCCCAGTTGTCCTTTATAGCTTCAATGTGCTTAACTGGAATACCAGTGAAATAATGAAAATTGATAGAAAAATCCGCAAGCTACTGACTTGTAATAAGATGCACCATCCAAAAGCAGACATGGATCATCTTTACCTTCCCAGAGCTCAGGGAGATCGAGGCTTGATCCACCTTGAACTTACGTACAAAACCACCACAATCGGACTGGCCAAATACCTTGAAACAACCAACGATTGGATGCTAAAACTTGTTGAGAAACATGAAAGACCAAAAAAAACTTCACTCTATTCTGAAAGAGAGCAAAAAATTCGCTACTGATCTCTTAGATACCCACCAGCTTGATCAGGTTGAAGGAAATGCGCCAACTGCTGCTGCAAAGAAAATAAAATTAATTGCAAAGACAAAGCACATGAAAAATTAGCTAGCAGATGGGAACAGAAACCTCTGCATGGCAAGTATGTGGCTCGTAGCAAACAAGGTGATGTCGACCAGAAACACACACATCAATGGTTACGAAGCTCAGGGCTAAAAGCAGAGAGTGAAGGTTTCATATTGGCTGCTCAAGACCAAAGCTTATTAACCCGGAACTACCAAGCCAATGTGATAAAAAATGGAGCTGACCCAAAATGCCGATTCTGTAACGATGCGATTGAAACTATAGACCACCTAATCTCAGGGTATAGAGTCTTAGCACCTGTAGAATAAAAAGCAAGACATGACAGAGTCGGCCAGTATTTACACTGGACAATATGTCGGCATTATAAAATCAAAACTGCTGACAAATGGTATAAACACCATCCTGAAGCTGTGACTGAGGGAGAAAATGTGTCGATTCTCTGGGCCTTCCTTGTACATACCAACAAAACTATAAACGCTAATAAACCGGATATTATTATAAAAGATCAGACATAAAAGGTTTGTTTATTAATTGACATGAATATTCTCTGCGATCATAATATAGCGGCGAAAGAATTTGACAAGATCAGTAAATATAAAGACTTGCTAATAGAAATTGAAAAAATGTGGCATCTCAAGGCGATTGCTGTACCAGTGATTGTAGGATTCTAGGAATGATAAAAAAAGGCACTGAAACCTATTTGAAAATGATACCAGGCTTACCATCCCTACAGGAAGTGCAAAAAATCATGTTAACTGGAACGACTAATGAACTGAGAAGAGCATTATCGCTGTGAAAACAGCATCCATTCATGAATTTATTTATTTATTAATTTTTTTAAATACATATTTTACTTGTGAATGTGTGTGTGTAAACTGGGAATGCATACAATGAGCTTCTCTGCCCCTAGGTGTACGGAAAACACTTGGCGAGTAATGGAAGAAAATTTGAAGAAATAAGAAAAGAAACAATAACAACAGCAACAACAATAATAATGATAATAATGAGCTTATTGTATACAATGCTTTAATTTTTACTGTCTATTTTATATTGTTTCTTAATACATAATTATATAGTTATAATAATTATCTTTAGTTGGGATCTGAAGACAATGAAACATTGTGTGAAATATCTTTTTCCACTCTGAATATTTTGCTTTTTTTTTTAATTACAGATAAGGAACTATATTTATCATTAACATTATAGCTAATATTCTGGCTTAGCTTTTGCTTAGTTTTCAGTTATGTTGCATAAATGTGGGTGTGGCCTAGCTACTTCATTTTGTCTGCTTCATTGCCATGTTGGGACCAAGCAGTCTGTGATGCTGGTGAATATTCAGCAGTAATAGTTGGAGGAAAGGTGTCAGCTGTGTGTTCACTAAATAGGACAACATTTTTTTCCTATGCATAATGCTAGGTTACACAAGTTTTGCTTCTCTAAATGTTTTTAGTGTTTCCAAGGTAATTTTTTCTCCTGATTTCAAAACTACTCTTGAAAATTGCATAGCATTGATATTTTTGGAGATACTTGTGGGTTTTCTAGAGAAGGGGAACAAAATTTAGCTGCAATATACTTTATTCAACTTATTCACATTGTACATTAATAGGAACTAAAAATATTTTATTCTAATATTTATTTTCAAACTAATGAGAAATGTTTGCAAAACTATGATAACTAAGATTTTACTCGAAATGCACCGAAGATCATGCTCTCCTACTGTAAGTTCCTGTATCTGTACGCACCGCTGACTAAATGTTGTCCCCCATTGCAGTTCCCCATCTCCCTTGGTATCTTTTCTCTGTTGTAGCAATATCTTGATGGAATCTCTCACCATGTTCCTCACTCACTTGACCAAAGTTTTCACGGAAAATGTCTAAATGCAAATGCAAAAAGTGTACCTTCAATGATATTCTACAGCCTAAATTCTTATAACTCTCAATATGTTTTGCTATGAGCTGCTTGTATTTTGGGTCTGTTGTTACCAAGGAATCCATTGACAATATCTCGAAATGCATACCAACCCTCTCTTTCTAGATCACTCATCAAATTTTCAAATTTTACTGATCTCAGCATTTTCCTTACTTGTGGTCCAGTAAATATACCACCCTTAACATTTGCCTCAGGTAGCTTTGGATAGAGTAGACGAATCTCTTGAAATGCTTCTTCACCATGATCTAAAGCCTTTACAAACCGTTTGACCTGATCCAGCATTATGTGAAGTGGAGGTAAAAACACTTTTGCAGGCTCTACAAGAGGTTGTCATAACATTTATCTTTCCTGACTAGAGGTCATCTCGTGGGGGGGGGGGGTCACTCAGCCTTCTGGTAAGGTTCATGATCAGCCCTACTGTCCCACAGGCAAAGAAAACACAAATACTTAGTGTGCCCACCCTGTAATCCAAGTAAGAAGGCAAACATTTTAAAGTCACCACAAACCTCCCATTTAAATTTATAATTTACTTTCTCAGAATGCTCTTTTACATTGTCATGTTCTTCTTTCATTTGTACTGAGTATGCAATAGACAGGGATGGATGCTGACTTGCATTCTGTAATAAAGCAGCTTTGAGGCTTTTTGTTGAGCTATCTATGAAAAGTCACCATTCTTCAGGGTTGTGATCAATTCCAATAGCTGTAAACAAGCCATTTATATCTTTGCAGTAGCACAGATCCTCACTTATGCCAAAGTATACTTTCAATTCCTCATGGTGCTTCCTGTATGCTGTTAATCTGCAGTCCTTCTCAAGAGATTCCATTCATTCAGCCTGGATGCTAAAAGCTCAACTCCTGACTTAGACCAAAGTCCCTAATGAGATCATTAAGTTTGTAAAAGTTTGATAGTTGTCATAGAGACTTTAGTCTCTCTCTATCACCTTTCAACATAATTCTATATTAAGGAACAGTAGAACAATTCAACAACATAATAAAAATAAGTTTTATTTTTGATGATGCTTGGTTTTACAATTCCTGTCATTCAGCTTAGCAGCCGCTGATTAAGTTGTAGTTGGTATTGGAAAGTTAAGAGCTTCCTTGATGCCTGCCAGAGAAGCAAGTAGCTATCACCATCGAAGGCATCGAGGTGAAGAGTGCTTCGTTGAGGAGCGAAGAGTTGTCACGTAGAAGGTCTGTCGCTCAACTGCCTAAGAAAGTGAAACTCACTCTTTAAGTACTAGTTTTACTACGCATGCGCACTCGAGGGGCTTCTGGTGGTGAAGTCCCTTGCACATGCGCAGAATAGTACTTCCTCAATGGCAGCTATAATTTCGCGCCACTACAAGTTCATGTTGATTTAGAAAGTGTGGGCAGGTACTCGTTCCTGGCTCAAATGTTTCATCCATTTCCTCATTGTTGCCACCTTCAGACTCCCCTGCTGAAACCTTCATCATTTCCTCTACCTGGAAAACTTTAAAAGGTTGCATTTAATAGTTGATACCTTAATAAGAATTTTATGTGTAATCACATATTTCAATATTGATTCTGTTAATGTGAATGAAATTTAAATTTGTTATTAACATTTTGATAGGATGTACTAACATTTTCTAGTGGCCGTGGAACCCATAAGTTATTATCATGTGGTACAGGTGCAATGGAGGATTGGATGCTGGGATACAGAAGGTCTTTTCTTCCCTTAACTCTTCTATACTTTGATATATCAACCATGCAAAAATAGCAATCATTGCAATGATTTTTTGGCTCTCGCCAAACAATCGGGATGGCAAAAGGCATTACTTTTCTTGCACCTCTAAGCCATCCATCTAAATTTGATTTGCAAGTTCCACATATCACATGAAGGGCCCATGGTTTTCCTTAATCACCGATACTCATTTCAAAATAGTCTATAAGCAATCCAGTACTTAGCACCTTTCACAATTTTATATGCTACATGCTTTCTTCCAACAGCTTTTTTGCTGCATGACTTGCACAAATGATTTGTTTATAGGCGCAGGAGTGACTGTGTGGTAAGTAGCCTGCTTACCAACCACATGGTTTTGGGTTCAGTCCCACTGCGTGGCACCTTGGGCAAGTGTCTTCTACTATAGCCTTGGGCCAACCATAAACCTTGTGAGTGGATTTGGTAGACGGAAACTGAAAAGAAGCTCGTTGTATGTATGTATGTATGTATATATGTATGTATGTATGTATGTATGATGTATGTATGTATGATGTATGTATGTATGTATGTATTTATGTATGTATGTATTTGTGTTTGTCCCTCCAACATTGCTTGACAATCGATGCTGGTGTGTTTACATCCCTGTCACTTAGCGGTTCGGCAAGAGAGACTGATAGAATAAATACTAGGCTTACAAAGAATAAGTCCTGGGGTCGATTTGCTTGACAAAAGGCAGTGCTCCAGCATGGCCGCAGTCAAATGACTAAAATAAAAGAAGAGAAAAAAAAGAAGAAAAGAAAATGCATGTACCATACATTAGTTCACTCCCTCTATTAAATCGATATTGTTGGAACAAGTGCATGGTGTGCTAAGTGTCAGGTGTCGAAGTCACTGCAGAGCAATGTGAGATGAAGTGTTTTGTTCCAGAACACAACACACCACTCTGTCTAGAAATTGAAACGACGATCTCGTGATGTGATCATGAGTGTAACACCCTAACCACTAGGTTATGCATCCCCACTCCACTCCACTATATTACTCTTTTTGTCAAGAAAAGAAATCCTCTTTGAGAAGATATCCTATGGCATTGTTTTACTAAAGCTAAAACAAGTTTTGTTGAATTGGTAACAGTTTTCAGCTGAAGGCTTAATTCCTGCATGTTCAGCTGAGTTGAAAGAGAAGTGTGGGGAGGACATGTATATTTGTATTTTTGTATTTGTGTTGCTCAAAGAAAATAAAAGAGGGGACAAAGAAGAGAGCTAAATAGCATGATCATAAGCTGTCACCTCACACTCTTCCCCTTCATCCCTTTGCTATTATTTTTCATTTTTTACATATTTTTTTTTCATATTCCCTTTTTCCTTTCGTTCAACAGTTCATGTTACTGAAAGAGTGAAACTTTAATTAGGTCAATGTAGTGATATAGGCTATCCTCCTGGTATATTATGATTATAAAACTGCAGTTGTTGGTTTATTATCTATTTATCGATGTAGCTGTTAAGTCAAAAGTCATCTCTAAATGAGGAGGTCCACAATCATCAATATTCCAGCTGTGACCATTTTATTTACTTTTTGTCCAAACTTAAAATGTCTACATTATTTAGTCGATTAATCTCCTTTGTAAATATTAGTTGTGATTTGAGAGAAATTAGCTGCTATTTCTTATAACGTGAACAACCACAAAGAGACTCCTCCACATTATTTTTTAACCCCACTTTAGTGTTGCGCAAACAAATCTATAATTTATGCCATTCCTGCCATGACCACACCATCTTAAGGTTATGTTATCCTCTGCGTGGCCGTTGCCAGTACCGCCTGACTGGCCTTCGTGCGGGTGACACGTAAAAGCACCCACTACACTCTCTGAGTGGTTGGCGTTAGGAAGGGCATCCAGCTGTAGAAACTCTGCCAAATCAGATTGGAGCCTGGTTTTGCCATCCGGTTTCACCAGTCCTCAGTCAAATCATCCAACCCATGCTAGCATGGAAAGCGGACATTAAACGATGATGATGATGATGTGTCTGCTTTTCAAAACTAAAGAGTATGATTTGTGGGAGATTAGTCTGTTATTTCTTGCAAGCTGAGCAAACACATAGAGGTCAT
>NC_068987.1:30033651-30034885 GCF_001194135.2 Octopus bimaculoides | reverse complement strand
TGTTACTCACACCATTAAAACTGCAGTGAACAAGTGGTCAGTTTGTTATAGACATTTGACCAATGTTATCATAAATTGTAATGTATGATTGTAAATAAATAGATATGTTTGTTCATATGAGGTTTTTTTCCTGCTATAAGGTACAAGGCCTAAAATTTTGGGGAAGGGAGCTAGTTGATTACATCAAACCCTGTACTCAACTGGTACTTCTTTTATTGCCCTCAAAAAGATGAAAAGGCAAAGTTGACCTCAGCAGAATTTGAACTCAGAATGCAAAGCCATAAGAAATGCCATTAAGCATTTCACTCAATGTACCAACAATTCTACCAGTTTGACACCATTAGTTTCAAATTTTGGCACAAGGCCAGCAATTTTTAAGGGAGCTGGGTGAGATGATTATATTGGCCTTAGTGGTCAGCTGGTACTTATACATTAACAAAGCTAGAATGTGTACTGCTTGGGGTGGCCCTTCAGTTTACCGCCACAGAAAAACACATATTGCCTACAGTAGACTCAAATGTGGTGCTGTCCCCGTAAAAGTGTTGCCCAAAGTGGTCCGACCCATCCATCCTTTCTAGCTACGCTAGTGATCTTATACATCCTGAAAGGTTAAAAGGCAAACTTGAACTTGCCAGGATTTGAACTCTGAGCATAATGAGTCTGCTAAGCATTTGTGCTAATGATTGTACTAATGATTCTGCCATGCTTATGACCCTTTTATTCACACAATATTTTTTGTTTAGTCCCATTACACCTCTCCTTGGGTAAGTGTCTTCAACTATAGCCCTGAGTCATGTAAGTGAATTTGGTAGATGGAAAATGTACAAAATCCTTGATATATGTATATATGTATGCTTTTGTGTGTGTATGTGTAAATATTTACATATTGCAAATCTCCAGAATATCACTGATCTTCAAACCACGAAATTTGTTGGCATTTCCCTATCAACAAGTCATCTGGTAGTCCTGCGCTTTTTAAAATGAATGGAATGAAAATTCCCTTACTAGAAAAGCAGGTAAGACTTAATGATAAAAAGGGCATCTGACTGTAAAAATTTTTCTTCAATAATATGCATGTCTAATTCATGCTAGCATAGAAAAACAGACATAATACAAAGATACAAATGTAATTCATAAATGTAAAATATATTTGTTTTTACTCAGAATTATTGATTAATAGTTTATGGATATATATTTAAGCTATTTTTGCTTCCTTTTCTTTTAGGTTCCTTTT
>NC_068987.1:30029390-30033294 GCF_001194135.2 Octopus bimaculoides | reverse complement strand
GATAAAGCTCAGGTTCGTATCTGGGGTGATTATGCTGAGAGTAAAATAATTCCATTATTTATTTCTGTTCTGAAATCAGATCCTGAAAATCTTGATGAAATACAAAAATCTTTAATTGAAAATATTGGAAGTTTTGTGAAAGCTATGTCTCCAACTGGAAATTTTTTCAAGGGAGACTCATTTTCATTTGTTGATATAATGGCGTTTCCATGGTTGCAAAGGCTGGAAGTTTTGAAACATTATAAAAATTTTGAAATACCATCTGATATTGATTGGTATCCTCGGTTCCAGAAATGGCTGACTGCTTGTACTGAAAGGGAGAGTGTAACACCTACTATTCCTGATATGAAGAAATTAATTCCACTCTACAAACGTTATGTGAACACAAAGTAAAATAGCCAAAGAATCCATTTGCACCGTCTTCCATTTTTTGGTAATATATTTCATTAAACAAGTTTGTAGCATAGCCTTGCATTATTCATCTTCTTCCAAATTACATAATGAAAACGTTGAATTAATATTTGATAGAATGGTAGACCCTAATAATCAACACAAGAAAATGAATTTTGTTATAACTTGGAAATAAATAAAAATATGTAAGAATACACAAAGTAGCAATCTTTACATTTTCTAAAGCTTTCTATTCATTAGTATTTATGACTATTTTTCTGTATAGGATAATTCCGAATGTTTAAGAAAACATTATACTTTGTCATGGTGTTTTAGTGGAAAAATGAAACCAATATCTGTAAAGGCATTTATTTTATTAAGACCACTTCATTACACTCAGATTCTTACTTATTCTTTTTAATACCTCTATCCTATACCTTAAAGTGGTGAGCTGGCAGAATTGTTACCAGAATTTGAACTCAGATCATAAAGACAGACAAAATGCATTTTGCCCAGCACGCTGAGGTCGGCTTTACCTTTCATCCTATTGGGGTCAATAAAATAAGTACTAGTTGAACAGTGAGATCAACTTTACCTTTCATTGTTTCAGAGTCGATAAAATGAGTACCAGTTGAACAATGGGGTTGATGTCATCGATTTACCCTCTCCCTTGAAACTACTGGCCTTGTGCCAAAATTTAAAACCAATGTCTTTATCTTACACCAGAATACTTCGCTGTTGTTTGTACATGATTCAGTAATAGGGTCAATGAAGTCTTGAAAATGATCTGTGGTTAGATATATATAATTCAGTGCAGCCTTTTCATAATATACCATTTGTCAGTTAGCACTGTGGCTCCTTGAGCAACTGATAACTGAAATGTATGGTAGCAAGATCACCAGGGCCAACTTAGCAATGTTATTTGTCCCTAGAAAAATCAATGCATTGGGCCATCTAGTATTGGGCCATCTAGTATTGGGCCGTCTAACTATTGACATTAAGAAACAGCATTCATAAAATAGAATTGAGCTGCTAGAACTATGAGGCATTTAATTGTTTCATGACATGGCTGTCTACTAGAATGGCTAGTCCCTCTGTTAGGACTATGCTGCAAAGACTCTCTTCGTATTTAATAACCTTCAAAGTAGCACTTTCATGCTGCTTTCTTTTCAGAATTAGTAAGTATAATTGTACCATTATTCATCTGAACTCGCCTCTCAATTACAATATCTCAATCCTCTCTGGTACACTAGCCATTCAGAACACACCTAACCCTTGATCCTCATACTGTAGAATGTTAAAGAGGTTCTGTGGTTATTCTTGTTTTACGGATGCTTTCTGTGTAGCATCTTGGAGAAATGTCTTATACCACAGCCTTGAGTTGACTTAAGCCCCGTGATTAAAATTCACTTGATGTGGAATCCTGTCCGATGCATTGCACTTGTAATCCAAAGAACCTGCTTCATATTGTGTTATGGGAGAATTTACGAAAAAAACAAGACAAAGACAGGTGGTGTAAACAACAAATGGATGTATTAGTTTAACGCTCGGGAATAGAAGAGAAAGTCTTTGACGTTTCGAGCTACGCTCTTCAACTGAAAGGAACACAGAAAGAAATAAGGCGAGAAACAAGGAGAAAAAAATATAAATGTAGTGGTCAGCGATCTATCATGTTAGTCTGATTCAACCTGAAGAATTAACCTTAAAAGTACATTTATCTGTGGAATACTCAACCATTTACATGTTAATTTTATGAGTAAGTAATCCAGTTTCTCATCGATAGCAGATCCAACATGATAGGTTTTGTAAAAAATTCAAGAAGCATTCATATTTGATATCATCAATCCATGTATTCCCTCACTCAGCTCACAACATAGATTTAGAGCATAACATTCAACCACCAATTGAACATATGAACCATACACATAGAATATATGTGTCAACAGCATTAACCTCTAACACATACCATTCTAATTATCAGTGATATCAGCAAAAATATCTTCTTCATTCCATGTTACCTGGTTATAGACAAAATACTTTACGCCTTCTTCAGATTTGATACAAAATATTGACTTTATGAAATATCTCTCAGGTTGTCAAAACTAAATAATATATCAGAGTGACACAGCTAAACATTAAGTGTTATTTAAGTAGGTTTAAATAAACTCTTGACAATAAGATAGCAACAACAAGCTGTAGCTGATCAGTAAAATATTAAAACTGCTGAGTAAATAATAAACACTGTGCCATAAAATCCTGCAGTTAAGAGAATATGGAGTCATCAAGTTATGTCCTTCTGTCAAATATGCTGGGCATGGTGAAAGATGTGCTATATATCTTGTTAACGGCAGGATTTTATGTGGCATTGTTCAATCACTACGTATCTCAAAGATAATATCTGGGGGTGACAGCTCCTCAGAGGAATAATATGGATGTTGGGGCTTAGATCCTAAACCTTTTAACTTTCAGATTACTTAGTCAAATGTATTGCTTATTTATCCACATTATTTTTGATTATTCAGTATTATCTTGTAGCTTCAAGATTTTGATGATTATGATTAATCTTTTACTTGTTTCAGTCATTTTGACTGTGGCCATGCTGGAGTACCGCCTTTAGTCGAGCGCAAATCAACCCCAGAACTTATTCTTTGTAAGCCTAGTACTTATTCTATCGGTCTCTTTTGCCGAACCACTAAGTTACGGGGATGTAAACACACCAGCATTGGTTGTCAAGCGATGTTGGTGGGGGGACACACAAACAGACACATAAACACACGCACACATGTGTGGCACGTTTTCACACAGCTGTCCTCATTCATTTGCAACACATAACCATACCAGTGCAGTCGTCTCTCTTGCACACCACATCTGATGCTTCTTAAATCCAACTTTTCTCTCAGGGTGCTTACACTCTGTTGTGCATGCATACTGACATTACAAATCCAGCAGAGCATACTGGCTTCATTCCTTGCAAGCTTACGCATGTCCTCAGCAGTCACGGCCCATGTTTCACTGTCATGAAGCATGGCTGTTCGTACACATGCATCATACAGTCTACCTTTTACTCTGAGTGAGAGGCCCTTTATCACCAGCAGAGGTAGGAGCTCCCTGAACTTTGTCCAGATTATTCTTATTCTAGCAGCTACACTTTCAACGCACCCTCCCCCGCTACTGACTTGGTCACTTAGGTAATGGAAGCTATCAACTACTTGTAGATTTTCTTCCTGGAATGTGGCAGAAGTTGTTCTCTGCACATTTTCATTGTTTATAGCTCCTGAGAATTTGCCACATACAAAAACTATCTTCCCAGTTAGCCTTCCTTTGATACTGCTGCACCTCTTATGTATCCATAGCTTACACTGGGTACATCTTACAGAGTTTCTACCTACGCCTTTTCTACAGATCGAGCAGGGCCATCTACCCGAAGGGATTTGTGGTTTGTCTGCTTTCCTACTTATTAAGACTTTGGTTTTAGCTAAGTTGACTCTAAGGCTCTCTGATTCTAATCCTTGCT
>NC_068987.1:30027546-30029380 GCF_001194135.2 Octopus bimaculoides | reverse complement strand
TTTCCTCATTGACCACCAGATAAGGGATCGGGGGACCCTGTCAAAGGCTTTCTCCATGTCAACAAAAGCCAGGAATAGAGGTTTATCTTTGGCTAGGTATTTCTCTTGCAGCTGTCTTACCAGAAATGTAGCATCAATGGTGCTTTTCCCTGGCACGAACCCAAACTGCATCTCATCTAGACTGACTCTCTCCCTAATTAGTTGGGCTATGACCCTCTCGGTGACCTTCATTATCTGATCCAACAACTTGATACCTCTGTAATTGTTTGTGTCTAAAGTGTCACCTTTACCTTTGTAGCAGTTGACTATGGAGCTGCTACACCAGTCATTGGGTATGAAGTCGCTAACTACTAGTCTATGTTGTGGGGTACATTCTTCACCTGGGAAGGCTTTGGCATTTATAAGCAGCCATCTTTCCCTTTTTCTGGCGAGGATGTAGTCAATTTGGCTAGTGTGTTTACCAGATTGGTAGGTGATTAGGTGACTGGCAGGTTTCCTGAAGTTAGTATTGCAAACTATAAGATCATTTGCATCGCAGAACTCCAGCAGCCTGGTTCCCTCCTCATTGCGGGAACCAAAACCATAGCCTTCATGTACGCCTTGGAAGCTCCCTGCATGTTGTCCAACATGTCCATTGAAGTCACCAGACACAAAGAAGATGTCCCTGTCATTCGTCAACGAGGTAGTCTGCAAGAGGGTGTCATAAAATCGGTCTTACTGTCCATCAGGTAACCCCAGCTGAGGAGCATAGGCCAAGATAATGGTTGCTAACCCATGATGTAGCACTAATCTAATCCTAAGTATTCTATCACACACTCTGACTACCTCGTTTATCTTATCCACCCATTTCTCTGCACGAAGTATACCAACGCCCCCGACCCCGTCAGTGTTCCCTGCCCAGAAAATCTTGTACTTGTGTTCTTTACCTATGAGGAACCTAGCGGAACCTCCCCTTCACCTTACTTCTTGGAGGCAGCACAAATCTACACGTCTCCATTCAAGCATCTCAACAATCTCACCAGACCCACCTTTCAGTGTGCCCACATTGAGTGTGCCAACCCTGAATGTGTGAGAGGTGTGGGCCCATGAGATAATGGGATGGGGGACAGCAGCATCATGTACCTGAAAAGAAAGCTCGCATTTGGCAGAATTCATAAACAAACAATAGCCTTGAATTCAACCTGCATACACTACACCATCATTTTTATGCGCTATATGATCACTACCTTACAAAGAAGATAAACCCTAAGTAGGGGTGGGGATGGTTGTTAAGGCTTTAGAAGTATTCATGGGAGACAACCAAAGGATGACAGAGAATAGTGACTTCCGGTACAGGTGGTGGAGGTGGGAGGGCAGGTGTACCACGAAATAGCAAATTTAGGCAAGAGCATCTTCTGGTGGAGTCATTAAAATGGAGTAGTGGAATCCGAGTGAGCTAGTTTATATAGGATGGGGTAGTGGAGGAGAGGGAAGTGTTGGCGAAGCAAGTGGTTATCAAGACAGAGAGAGGGGGCCAGCGTTAGGCTGGTCAAGGAGAGAACATGAGGAAGAAAAATATTCTTCTGGGATTTTGCGTAACATAATTTAATGAAACAGCAAATACTGATAATAGTGAAATAGAATTGAAAAATCTTAGAATTTTCAGTCAGCCAATCTGTGACAAGATTAGAGAAATAAGTGATGATGTGACAAACTTGAATAAATGAATAGGTGACGAATAGTGACTACACATGAAGGAACTTAAGTTTGTTTTAAGACAACAGCAAGGAAGATGAAACTATATTCAAACTATGTTTACATGGTAATGAAATAGATAGAATAAAGAAAAGAACTA
>NC_068987.1:30024378-30027429 GCF_001194135.2 Octopus bimaculoides | reverse complement strand
AGTCATTAAAATGGAGTAGTGGAATCCGAGTGAGCTAGTTTATATAGGATGGGGTAGTGGAGGAGAGGGAAGTGTTGGCGAAGCAAGTGGTTATCGAAACAGAGAAAGACAGAGAGAAGGGGCCAGAGTTAGGTTGGTCAAGGATAGAACACAAGGGACAAAAATATTCTCCCTCGTGTTCTATCTTTGACCAGCCTAACTCTGGCCCCTTCTCTCTGTCTCTCTCTCTCTCTGTTTTGATAACCACTTGCTTTGCCAACACTTCACCGTAGTAATCCTTTCTGTTATAGGTGCAAGGCCTGAAATTTTGGAATGGGGATAGTCGATTACATCAATCCCAGTGCTCAAGTCCAAAAAGATTACATTTGGGTGAAGTGTTTATATTGAGTTAGTAATTAGGAGTCCTTTAGATAGTTGGAATATTGGGAAAAGCATCTGTGCTTCAAGAGAAGATGTCTTGAATTTTAACCATATATATATATATATATTGTTACGAATGCCCACGCGGAGTACCTCAACGAAGAGAAAACTCGTGCGCGCGAACATCGACGCTCAGTGAGTCAGGATGTTCGCCACGACTAAGCCCAGCTGGAGCACGTAACGATGACAACAGGCAAGGAAGAAATAACACGGACCATACATTGCGTAGAGAAACTAACTTTTTTTTTCTTTTTTTACATCACAATATAAAACAGAGCAGCATTGCATAACAATAATTCATGCTTTTGAAATAACATGTAACAATAGCGTTTCCAAGCATTTAACAAAGGTTTTCAGAACAATTACAAAGTCTACAATCATTTCACATAATCATAAAGTTTACAATCAAAGTTCGTGTCTCAAAAGTCAAAAGTTCTTTTTGCTTCTCTTTTCTTTTCTTTTCCTCTCTTTTAACACAGTTAACAAAAGTTCTTTCTTTTCAACCAGTTAACATCACAATTAACAAGAGTTAACGAAGTTCTTTTTCTTTTAAAACATGTAACAACAAAGTACATTTTTCTATAAAGATATAAGCAAAACATTTACCGTAGCAAATTCAAATCTCCCACTACAATGACAAGAACTGACCAACGCAGTCTACCACAATTTGCCACTCACTTTTGCCTGCCACGACAGTTCCATCTCTCTGTCCCACTCTCTCTCAGACTCTACCCATTTCTGCTGACTGGTACCTTCTGATAATAGCCTCTCTCTCTCAGCCTCTGTCTGTCAGTCTCTTTCTGTCAGACTTATCACCGACCGCTCTGTCCATCTTCACTGGCTGATTGCTTGTACATCGACTGCTCTGTCCATCTTCGCTGGCTGCTGTGTTTACATCAACCGCGCTTACACCAACTGTGCCTCCCAAATCTATGCTCTCGTATTTATGACAGAAACTGTACCCAGCAGTCCTACGTTACCCCTTCCAGAGCTGGGTCAGTTTAGTACAGTTCCTAACTTGTTTTTCTAAACTTTCGATGATCGGAAAGGGTCAGCGATCACACTCCTACGCTATAAATAGCCGTGCTTGTTGACAAGACAAAGGAAATACCAATACCCTGACCAACTAGAAACGGTTTCAAACCCAGCTCGTGGAATAGGGACATAACGTTATTTTGTTTGTTTATCGGCGTCCGTATCAATATATATACACTGAGATCCCCTTCAGTCATGACTGACCTTGGGATTGCACCTAGAAAGTTACCCCCTCTGGCACAAGTCTGGGCAAGGTTGTTTTATAGAAGACCAGCAGTCGCCCATGCATACTGGCCTCCCCTCTTCATGCCACCAGTGTTATCCAAGAGAAAGGTGAAGGCTGATACAGCTTGGCACCTGTGACTTTGCAACTCATTTCTACAGCTAAGTGAACTGGAGCAACGTGAAATAAAGTGTCTTGCTCAAGAACACAACACACAGCCTGGTCAGGAAATTGATCTCACAACCTCACGATTGAAAGCTCGACGTTCTAACCACTGAGCCATGTGCCTTCACACACACACACACACACACACACACACACACACACACACATATAGGTTCAGGCATGGCTGTGTGGTAAGAAGTGTCTCCTAACCACATGGTTCTGGGTTCAGTCATAGTGTGGCACCTTGGGCAAGTATCTTCTATAGCATCAGGCTGACCAAAGCCTTGTGAGTGTATTTGGTGGGCGGAAATTCAAAGAAGCTCATCACGTAAGTATATGTATATGTGTGTCTGTCTGTGTTTGTCCTCCCACCATCATTTAACAACCGATGTTGGTGTGTTTACATTCCTGTAACTGAGTGGATTGGCAAAAGAGACTGATAGAACAAGTACTAGACTTACAAAGAATAAATCCTGGGGTTGATTTCTTCAACTAAAAAAATCCTATAAAGCAGTACTCCAGCATGGCCACAGTCAAATGAGCGAAACAAGTAAACAGAATAAAATATATTCATCTTACTTTTATTCTTTTATGCATTTCAGCTCAAAGGTTGTGGCTATGCTGGTGCATGACCTGGGTAATTACAGGCCTGAAATTTTGACAGATGGGATAGTCAATTACGTCAATCCCCAGTGCTCAACTGGTACTTATTTCATTGACCCTGAAAAGATTAAAGGCAAAGTTAACTTGGCAGGATTTGAACTCAGAACGTGAAAATGGACAAAATGCTGCAAAACATTTTGTCCATCATTTTTGTCCATCAGTGGCTAGGTTTCATGTCAGACAGCCAGGTTTCACATCAGACAACCAAAGAAGAGGAATTAACTTATATAGAAGATAATGCTGATGATGATGTTGATGATGATCATCACTCAATTCTATAGAAGTACAGGGAACATTATAATACTGTAAGTGGGGTCTGTTTTGTAGAAGATAATAGTGATGAGTACTACTACTACCAGCAGCAGCACCACCACCACCACCAACACCACCACCACCACCACCAACAACAACAACAACAACAAGACTGTTGCTGCTACTACCACCTAAAATTTGCCTTTGCTGCATTTATTTTAAGACCTCTTGATTTTAGTCTGTGCTTTCAAGTTTAAAAATTTCTTCTCTCATTCTTTGATACATTTCAGATA
>NC_068987.1:30022915-30024154 GCF_001194135.2 Octopus bimaculoides | reverse complement strand
CAGATATGAGAACTAGGCCATCAGCATAGGCAAGTTCTCATACACAGAGAAGATTATTATTAACTCCACCTTAGCGAAGGCAGAGGTATTGTTTTCAGTCATGTTTGTTTGTCTGTGGATGACATATCTCAAGAACCGCTGGATGGATGTGGATGAAACTTTCAAGGATGTTTGGCCAGTCTCGTGACTGGCAAGAACTGATTAGATTTTGGGATCAATCTGGTACTGGACAAGGATTCTGGAATATTTTTCCTGTTTTTTTTTTACTTAATTTTTGAGAGTGGTCAGGTTCGTTTTCAGCATTCTCATTTGTGAGAGCAGTTGAGTTTATTTCAGATATTCTCATTTTAAAAATCATCTCTGGCTAATTGAAGAGAGTATGTTGGTGTTGCCTTGGTGGAGGTTTGCGCTCTCTGAGAGCTCTTATTATTACTATTATTATTTTCAAAGTGACACACAGTCACTGATCTAATAAATAGAAACATTATCTATATATATGTAAAGATGAGAATGTATGTTTGTGTGTCTGTCTGTGTGTCTGTGTGAATCCCTAAAACTTGAGAACTACACAACCAATTTCATTCAAATTTTACACAAGCCTTACCTAGGGTCCATGTAGTGTCATAGGCCCAAATTTTTTTAACTTCTTGCTTAGTGCAAGCCCAGAGCAATATCATATCTCCTCCACTATTTCAGTATTACATGTCAAAAGTGAAACAATAACATCTCTCTATTGTAATGTCAGATATTTTCACTTTAATAGTTTCACTTTTATATTGAAACTATTAAAGTGAAACTATTATCTCACATATAGACAGGCATACATATATACATACATATATATATATATTATGTATATATATAAATGTCTGTGTCCCTGTCATTTTTTCTCACCCGTCCTTAATTCTTTTCTACCTCTGCCTCTACATCTTTATTTTCTCTTCTAACGTGACCGGTGTTCGGCCAAGCCTGATTTTTCTTTCTTGGCCGGCCGTTGTGTGTGCAACATCGATATTCCTCCCTGTGTCCATGAAACCTCGTATTCCTGCCGTAAGGCTTTATTTCCACACATGCCAGCTTAATTTAATTCATCCTTAGTCGAAAGAGACCTGTTGTTATGTCCTATTATTATTTTTATTGTATTTATGTAACATTGTTCGTTTTTTTCTGCCCTTGTTTTTGCATATAATCGCTGCTTTCTTCCAAGGAATCTAATGTTCTTAGCTTAGTTTTTCCTTG
>NC_068987.1:30021618-30022815 GCF_001194135.2 Octopus bimaculoides | reverse complement strand
AATCAATCATATATATATATATGTATGTATATATGTAAGTGTATGTGTGTTTCTTTGACTCTGTGTTTCTCCCTCATCACTCATCATCCTCTTATATTTCCTTTAACCCAAAGCCAGGAAGTTTTCAGCACAATTTCCTACATATAAAAAGGTCTTACTGTAGTTTTATAATTAAATATTATTAGGGATTATTTTTTTATTCTTTTAGTTGTTTCAGTCATTTGATGCAGCCATGGTGGAGCACCATCTTGAAGGGTTTTTAGTCGAACAAAATGATCCCAGGATATTTTTTTTAAAGTGTGATACTTATTCTATTGGTCTCTTTTGCTGAACTGCTAAGTTACAGGGATGTAAACACTCCAACACTGGTTGTTAAGTGGTGATAGGGATGGGGTGGGACAAAGACACACACACACACACACACAAACACACACACACACATTCATAAAGCCCATCGTATATTGCAATGGGCTTCCTTGAGTTTTCATCTACCAAATCCACTCACAAGGCTTTGGTTGGCCCAAGGCTATAGTAGAAGATACTTTCCCAAATTACTACACAGTAGAACTGAACCCAGAACAATGTGGTTGGGAAGCAAGCTTCTTACCACATGGCCACGCCTGCACCTATCATTGTATAAAAGAAAATTTATATATTTGGTGCTTTGTAGAAGTATAACCAATTTATTGCATATAAATTTTAACAACAAAATCCTATATGACCCCTAAGAGCCATATGAACCCCAAGGGCCATATGTAACCTGGCTGAGAACCACCAATCTCCATCTTCTTACTCAAATATCAGTAATCACTTGTATATGTTGACTGGTACAAATTCTCTTTCTTTGCCATTTACAATCAAACACAGCTGAAATATTTTATAAAATGCTTTTCATTTAAATGTAAACCATGTGTATTATTTTACATATCATTCTTTTTTTTGTCTGTGATGGTATGAGATAGCGTAGCTGATGCAATTGCTCTTGCAGTTAGATGCCCTCATTACTGCTTTGCTATATGTTCTGTGTTAACCAGGCGGCCTTGAGAAAGCAGTTTTAAATAACTTGCTCATGAAACAATTGGTGTAAACATGTAAATGTTATCTACCATTATACTCTATATATTTCGGAGGAGGAGGAGGAAGCTGCTGCTGCTGCTGCTACTGCTGCTGCTGCTGCTGCTGTTGTTGTTGTTGTTG
>NC_068987.1:30021011-30021608 GCF_001194135.2 Octopus bimaculoides | reverse complement strand
GCTGCTGCTGCTGCTGCTGTTGTTGTTGTTGTTGTTGTTCTTCTTCTTCTTCTTCTTCTTCTTCTTCTTTCAGTCATTAAATTGTGGCCATGCTGCGGCACTGCCTTGAAGGATTTTAGTTGAACAATTTGACCCCAGGACTTTTTTAAGCCTTGTACTTATTTCTATTGCTCTCTGTTGATGAACCACTAAGTTATGGGGACGTAAACACACCAATATTAATTGTCAAGCAGTGGTGCGGGGACAAACACAAGCATAAAGACACACACATACACAGCCATTAATATATATATGTATATATGATGGACTTCTTTCAGTTTCCATCTACCATTTCCACTCACAAGGCTTTGGTCGGCCTGAGGATACAGCAAAAGGCACCTGCCCAAGGTGCCCCTGAACCTGGAAACGTGGTTGGGAAGCAAGTTTCTTGCCATGCCTGTGTCTAGAATTTTAATATATATATCAGTATTTAGAACAGTTTTATTCAGTCCCATGCAACTCAAAGATTCATAGGCTCATTACAGGAACTGCATACATACATACATACATACATACATAAATATATATGTGTGCATATATATATATATATATATATAT
>NC_068987.1:30019923-30020606 GCF_001194135.2 Octopus bimaculoides | reverse complement strand
AAACAGATTAATCAACAGAATACAGTGTCTGCAAGTTGATGAGTACCTCATATTCCCCTCCATTTTCTTATTGCTATATAAATTTAGGGTAAAAAAAACCCTTTTACCCGCACCCACTTATTGCACTTGGTATAACACTAGTGTAACAATAATTGGGTACCATCCCAGCAGTATATTGGATAAATATTATCCCTTAGTGGGTTGGATCCTCAACCCCTAACTCTCTTGGATTATATATATATGGCAAGAAGAAAATAGAGGGACACAGAAATTGTATACATCAACTGTTAGACATTATATTATGTCTCTTTTATCTTTTATATGGTTTCAGCTTAGAGCTGCGGCCATGCTGATGCACCGCCGTGTCTATTTATTTATTTTAAGCAATTATGAGAATATATATATACATACGTAAAGACTGTGTATTACATACATAAGTACCAGTAATTCCTAGAATAGAAAAAGAAAAAGAGCAGTTTCTTACAGCCGTTTCTGCCAAGAGGTCACAATACCCCACATGTTATTTCCATGTCTTCAGTATTCTGTAATGATCGGTAGATAAAATTAGGGTATTGGGCAGGCCTTTAGGCTTCATCAGAGAGTTTAAAGAGGGTCTAAGAAGTTCAGAGGGCTAATGTATGTATATGTAAAAATACATATACACACTCATATATATATATATA
>NC_068987.1:30016751-30018090 GCF_001194135.2 Octopus bimaculoides | reverse complement strand
TATTTGTATACACACTCTTGTTTACATGACGGCCTGTCTTATATTGTGTTTTATTATGTCGCATTCACCCACACACAGACATACAGTTTAATGCTCCAATAAATCTTACTGTTATTCATCTTTATCGGTTGCATTTCTATCTGTTCCTTGCTGGCAAACTTCACAGTTCTCTATGTTATAGTATTATAACATATATCATATATATTTTGTGTCGACCGTGCAACGTGTTAAAAGGAGCCTGTTTCCATTCGTCACCATTTCTCCTTTGGTTCGCATGGTCGTTCTACATATATATATATATACATAGCCTCATATATATTTCATGCGTTGCCTTCCAATATTTATGTTTTCATAACTAGTGGTGGATCGAAGGGTATAGTTATTTTTAGTATGAGCTTTTTTAGGAAGGGTGAATTGATGCAGTGGTTCATATTTTGCTTACATATAAATGTAAATATACGGTATGTCTATAGTTGGGAGTTTAAGAGTGTGGTCCACATTACAGAGGTGAAAGTTTATATTAATAGTTATGATAGCAGTTGGTACCAAAGATAGTAAAGCTCCAGGTAGTGACCAAGATACTGCATTAGTTTCCGTTATTTTTCTGATTAACAAGTCACTGAATCCCTGTGTGTAGCTGGGAAGGGGTTATGGTCAGTCCCATAACCTAATTGGTCAGCTATTTTTTTTGAAAGCCTATGGTTGGTTAATGGTTAAAGCTTTTTTGAAAGCTTATGGTTGGTTAATGGTTAACAGATGACATAAAAACAAACTAGATAAAAATATGTATATATAAATGCATAAAAGCAAGTCATGATCAACTTTGGGCAGGTAGAAGAGTAAAGTAAAAATTAACATTGAAACTAGATTAGATTTGATTAAATTAAATTAATATAATATAAATAAAATGTAGATAAATAGACAAGTTAGCGAGTATGATAAATTAGAGTGATATGACTGAGGGGATATGATCTTAATAGACTGCATACGAAAAATAAGTTATTACAAAGGTATAAAACTCCATACAATAAATGTAAATCATATATCTATCTAATTAGGGGAATCAATTGTATATTTTAAACCACAATATAGGGGCAATACAGGGGATTAATATATGTCGGAAGATATAAGGAATAATTCCTAACAAGGGACAACAGATCGAATGGACCGGATAAATTATTTGTTTTTCTATGTTGTCGTTATTCATCGCTAAAATTATATTTATAAGATATATAATATTATATATAAGGCATTAAATGCATGGCACTATGTAATAGTGTTGAATTGTTTAATTAATCAACGAATCAATCCTTCAATCAATTAATACATTTATTTATTT
>NC_068987.1:30014682-30016020 GCF_001194135.2 Octopus bimaculoides | reverse complement strand
ATGATTCATAAGTGTATCTACAGATCTCCAAGTGCCCCAATATTAATACCAATCAGATATACATTTACACCATAACCCATGTGTGCACAACATTTTGTATGCAAAACCATACTTGTCTTTACCTATATTTTAAACTCCCCACATATGTATACACATAAATATAAATATATGATTACATAAATATATCTATAGATCTACAAATACTCCAATTAGAATACCAATCAGATATATATATTTTCTTATACCTAGATCAACACGTGTACTCCAGTATATATATACAGAACCAACCAAGCCCAAATCTTCATCCTGAACTCCACATATTTATATATGAGTATATTCATTTTCAAAATATGTGTGAAAATATCCCAAATGAATCTATGGAATCCTACATAGTTTGTCATATATACCTGTACAAGTATGAGCTTATATGTATACATATGTCCTCACTTGTGACTACACATACATATCCAGATTACTACATATAACTGAATATATATATATATATATATATATATATATATATACACACACACACACAATGTTAATTTTTACTTTACTCTTCTACCTGCCTATAGTTGACCATGGGTTATTTGTTTTTATGCATTTATATATATATATTTTTATCTAATTTGCTTTTATGTCATCTGTTAACCATTAACCAACCAAAACAGCGTCATAGGCTTTCCAAAAAAATAGCTGACCAATTTAGTTACGGGACTGACCATACATCTCCTCCCAACTACACACAGGGATTCAGTAACTTGTTGATCGGAAAAATAACGGAAACTAATACAGTATCTTGGTCACTACTTGGAGCTTTACTATCTTTGGTACCAACTGCTATCATAACTATTAATATAAGCTTTCACTTCCATAATGTGGACCATATTCTTAAACCCTCATCTATAGACATATCATATGTTCATATTTATATGTAAGGAAAATATGAACCACTGCATGAATCCATCCTTCTTAAAAAACTCATATTAAAAATGACTATACCCTTCGATCCACCACTAGTTATAACATGAATATTGGAAGGCAATGCATAAAATATGTATGTGTCTATTCTATGTATATGTATATATATATATATATATATGTATATGTTTGTATATGTATATATATTTTTCCTTTCATATATCTTTTCATTTCTACAAAGTTTTACTCTTCTCAAACTCTATTGCTTACTTCTATTTTACTCTTATTTCTTCTCTTATACACTCTCTAATAGGAATATTGTACTGTACCTACTAGTAACTGATTCTTATGGATATGTGTACATGTGTATGTATATATATATATATATATATATATATATATATATATATATATATG
>NC_068987.1:30008066-30014249 GCF_001194135.2 Octopus bimaculoides | reverse complement strand
TATATATATATATATATATATATATATATATATATGAGTGTGTATATGTATTTTTATATATACATACATTAGCCCTCTGAACTTCTTAAACATCAGAGAGAGACAAGCATTTGTTGTGGCAGCAGCCAGCGAGATCGACCGATGCATTTTGGTCTTTTTGATCCTTTTTAAAGGTGAGTACTTGCAACCAGTCACATACTTGAAAAAGAATTCATTGTCTCTGGCTGTGAGTGTGCAAAGTATGTGTCAAAATATAAATTATATGTTAAATTGCAAAAGTTGTTTTATTTAATTGGGTGATTATAAATCAAGAAGCAAAAAGTAATAGTTGTGGGACCCTGGTGGGGAAGAGCTAAGCAAATGGCTCTTGATGGAATGTGTGAGAAAATATCTAAAAACCTTGCAAGCATGGTCAAACAACAAAATGAAGAATAAAACACAAACATGAGTTTTCAACAATTTAACAGTTTCATTCTGTAAACAAAATGACAGTTTTGACTAAATTCTTTCAAATAAGGTGCAGGAGTGGCTGTGTGGTAAGTAACTTGCTTACGAACCACATGGTTCTGGGTTCAGTCCCACTGCGTGGTACCTTAGGTAAGTGTCTTCGACTATAGCCTCGGGCCGACCAAAGCCTTGTGAGTGGATTTGGTAGACGGAAACTGAAAGAAGCCCGTTGTATATATGTATATATATATATATATGTATGTGTGTTTGTGTGTCTGTGTTTGTCCCCACAACATCGCTTGACAACCAATGCTGGTGTGTTTGCATCCCTGTAACTTAGCAGTTCAGCAAAAGAGACCGATAGAATAAGTACTAGGCTTACAAAGAATAAGTCCTGGGGTCGATTTGCTCGACTAAAGGCGGTGCTCCAGCATGGCCGCAGTCAAATGACTGAAACAATTAAAAGAGTGAAAGCAAGATCGGAAATTGGGCCCCCAAGGGATTGCCACACTATTTGTGGAAGGACAATGATGCAACAAAAGAATTCATTGAATAGTACCACCATAGACTGATGTGAAAATGAATTCACATTTAGATTATTTAACTTGAAAACTCCTATGACCAAGATCCTTAATTATCAACTTTGCCGTATTGAGGACTGTATCTTCCCTCACCCTGCCAGACATGCAATGTTAAGTTACCAGACCTTCAGATCATTGATACTCATGTAGCGAATCACTTCAGCAGTAGTACTTAGAGATTTATGAGGGTCAACTGTTACACTGAGTTAAGTTTTATTGCTTAAGTTAAGATTCTTAGGTTGAATACAGTTCAACAGAAACAAACCTCTTTACTTTCCATTGTTCTCTGACCTACATTCAGTTTTCCAGCATTTATAAATACAGTACCCAAACTCAGTTCTATCCATTTTGCCTGGTGCCTGCCCAAAAGTAATGACTTGTCGCCGAGGGACTACTCAAGTCTCACACTCTCTACTTGTCAACTCAAACTGGTAAATTCTATTACTCTTTCTCTTTCCTTCTTCCATCTACCTTCTAATAGTCACCAAGATAGATGAACACAACTATCTACAAAATGAATAACCCAATTGCAAATAATCTTTGTACAACTTCAACTCGAAGAAGTTGCTTCTTATACTGTATTGTTAAAATAAAGGCCATTTTGAATAATATTTCTCTCTTGTCATTTATTTGGTACATATAAATCATTACACCCAACACAAAGTGTAAGATCGAAGGAGTAATCCTATTCATCTCCTGGGTTAGGGTGGATGCACTGCCAAGCTGAGAGATCTTTTGAAGCCATCTCTACCAAGGTTAAGATGATATAATGTCTGATTGAATTGAAAGAATTTATTTTAGATCAAATTGGAAAACAACACTGGCGATTTCAGAAAGAGTGCTCAGGAATGTCTTTGTAGTGTGGACCGCTGCTTCTCACCCTTATTTAGCACCAACCCTAAACCGAATTACGAAGAGAGGTGATAAGAGAAAGATGGTAAGCACACTTTAGATGTAAGGGGCATCGAAGAACATCTGTGTAGTGGAGATCACCATTAGCCTTCTCAGAACCGAGTCCCTGTGTCTAACTTAACCCTCCACCTGGGCTCCCAAGCAAAAAAAAAATAATAAAAGTTGCTTATACAGCCCAAGAAGGCGCATGGATCAGTGGTTAGAACTTCGGGCTCACAATCATGAGGTAGTGTAAAATCGATTACATCGACCCCAGTGCTCAATCGGTACTTATTTTATCAACCCACAAAAGATGAAAGGCAAAGTTATCGGCGGAATTTGAACATTGGACATAAAGACGGACGAAATGCCGCTAAGCATTTTACCCGGCGTGCTAACGATTCAGCCAGCTCGCCACCTAGTCTACTGTCAGATATTAGTTGAGAGGAGCAGAGATAGTTATTGTAGTAACATTCTGACAGATATTTTTCATTCTTTTACTTGGAATAAGTTTATTGTTCGTGCAGTAAGCTTCGAAATTCGTACATTCTCTCGATTTCTCGTAATTCAGACTGCCGCATGGTCCCAGCAAACAAATTGGAAAAGGCATTTCCCCCAGAAGATGGCGAGGAAGATGCGCTGGAACAACCATTCTGACTCATGGAGATCGCACTTGCGGACAACTGTCGCCACCCCCGGTAGTGGTGAATAAGGATATAGTCCGGAGGCCGAGAACATCGAAGGTCTCTACTGTCACAGGCTCAACTATAATATAAACCCGTTGGAGAGCGACTGATACTTTGACAGTTTGCTTTCTCAGCATGAAGAGCAATGGAACCTGGGCTGGTAGCTGAACACACCAAGTTCCCGTTGGAGAGTGCGTCACAGCATGTGACAGCTGAGGTTATCTATCGTTACGGAGCGGGAAATTTTAGGAACTATAGAAGTACTGGGAGGATAGAGTGTGACGTGAATTACTGGTTTTAACATGTTTATTTCATAAAGAAGATATATCTGTTGCTTTCACAAGTTGGCTTTGAAGACCAGTTCTACTCTAATCTGCATTACAGATATATACAGCACTCATGGCAACCTGCGCCCCGCGGGGGTTTCTGAATGGCATACCTGGTAAAAAGTTTCCTCGAATTTAATTTCAGAAGTGCGGCCCGCTTCTAGAGAAGAGTTGTCTATTATAGTGTCAAAAAATTTCGAGCATCTATATGCAGTTATTTCCCTTGTTCTTTCATTACTGTCCAACACGAATTTTGACCTTCTGTAGCAACTGTTATTTCGTGTTTGTTTACCCCTAGAAAGAATGAAAAATGGCTAATATTTCCTTCAAACTTTGCTATTGGTACATTTATTCAAACTCCAAAGAATCCCTCTCAACACACGGCTATGATGCTCCTCCATTACTCCTGTTCATGATCAGAGACGCACATATTGTCAGCCACTAATGGATATGCACAAGTGGTTAAGGTCAAGCAAATCTGTGCTATTGAGCAGAATATTTGCTATAACGATATTTCTGCTTCATCAATATATTTGATATAAAGATATTTCTGCTTCAGCAATTAAGCGCAGAATCTGTGTGAAATGTAATGGAAAATAGGTTAAAACATTGTTATCCAGGGAATTTCTGATTTCTAGATAGAAGTCAACAGGAAATAAGTTACTGACCAAAGACCACATAAAAAGAAAAAAAAAAATGTTGCACTATATTAGTTCTTTAACATCTCTCGCAGGAGATTTTGTTCATCAATTGCTTGGTTAATGTCAATTTAAAGAAGATTTTCATTCTTACGTGAGACCCTACTATATAAAGACTTGTTTATTAGTTATATGATGATATTTTGGCTGTTGTCAACATTGTTTGCCTTTGCCGGAGAGATGGAATTTATCGTATTAAGCTAACAGAGTAGCGACGTTTTCCTTATGGAACATGGAGAGTTATGCGGCAAACTCAGTATTTCACGCCAGTAATGAAAGAGTTATTTCCCTTGTACCGCTGTTTTCCAATCAGTAGCTGATTGTTAGTTTGGAACACACACACACGCACACGCACACCCACCCGCGCACACGCACGCACGCACACACACACACACACACACACACACACACACACACACGCACACACACACTAATACAGATGCCCTGGCATAGTAAACACAGAGATTAAATATCCACGATTGTTTTTATCTGTGGGCTGGATTCTCAACACCAGGAAAACAAACTAGACTTCCCGAAACACAACGAAGCAGCCACAATGTAGTCGTTAATTTTCCTAGAAATAACAGCCAAAATCCTTCCCTTTCACCACGTTCCATGCTACCATTTTTTTAAACGGATTTAATAGCTAAAGTAGTCTTGTGTATGATATTGCTAAAAAAAAAAAAAAAAAAAAAAAAAAAAGAAGAAACGTGATGAGCCTGGATGGAGCGCTTTTAATGAATGAATCTGCCCAATGAAAGCCGACCGGGGACGGAACATCAGCAGCAGCTCACCAAGACGTCTGGTGCTACATGCAACAGTAAAACAAGGATGGAAACATTTGCAGCGTCAATTCTAAATTAAACAATATCTTTACAATTGCTTAAACGGTGGCTATCAATATGAAAGCGCGCGTACTTGTGGTTAGGATGTTGCACTCACGATCGTAGGGGCGTAGTTTCGATTCACGGATCGGGTAGTGTGTTGTGTCTTTAAGCAACGGACTTCAACGATGTTGCTCTACTCTACTCTACTCAACTGAAACGGGTATCAGCAACAGTTAAGGGGTTACCTTCTCCGAGGACTCTCAATGGCCTTTAGATCACGGAAAGTGGGACAAGCTCAGCTTTGATGCTCTTGTAGGATCACCTGTTTGTTTAACATATGAAACCATACAGAGATACCCTGGGGGAAAAACAAACTACGAGAAAACCCCAAACAAAACGAAAACAAAAATCAATTCTTTATTAATTAAATTTACACTGCCTTGAAATGAAATACGATAATTCTTGCCAAAAAGTTAAGGTTTTAATTTGCTAAAAGTGCGGCATTTAATTATGTATCTACTAGTTTAATTAAGTTTTTCAGTACTTAACCGTATATATTTGCCCATTCAATAAAGTGTTTTTCTTGTTTCGTACTCAGTGTTATTAAGTTCAATCAGTTTCCTTGAGTGCATTCCCAGCTTCTTTAGAACGAGTAGCCATTGTAAAAAGAGATGTAAACCACAAAATTTATACGTCTAAAAAAAAAAAACCCTCATTTCTTGTTTGTCTTGGGTATAAAGCGAATGTTTGTGGAGGCACAATGGCCCAGTGGTTAGGGCAGCGGACTCGCGGTCATAGGATCGCGGTTTCGATTCCCAGACCGGGCGTTGTGAGTGTTTATTGAGCGAAAACACCTAAAGCACCACGAGGCTCCGGCAGGGGATAGTGGCGAACCCTGCCGTACTCTTCCACCATAACCTTGTCTCACTCTTACTTCCTGTTTCTGTTGTGCCTGTAATTCAAAGGGTCAGCCTTTTCACACTGTGTCACGCTGAATATCTCCGAGAACTACGTTAAGGGTACACGTGTCTGTGGAGTGCTCAGCCACTTGCACGTTAATTTCACGAGCAGGCTGTTCCGGACCAACTGGTACCCTCGACGTCGTAAGCGACGGAGTGCCAACAACAACAACAACAACAACAAAGCGAATGTTTATGGGTTTGTATGGTTCTTTATTTGAAAGTAATCCGAAATGGAAAAACGGTAAGCTTGCTAAAATTCCTCAATCAAACGGAGCAAGTAAACGAACGCCGACCTCTACAAATAAAAAATATGATAAACTTTTCTGCTATAGACACAAAACCCGACATTTTTGTGGGGGAGAGTGGTTGTCGATTACATCAACCCCAGTGCTCAACTGGTACTTATTTTATCGACTCCGGAAGGGCGAAAGGTAAAGTCGACCTCGGCGGAAATTGAACTCAGAACGTATAGACGGATGAGATGCCGCTCAGCATTTTGCCCGGCGTGCAAACGAATAATAATAACAATAATCCTTTCTACTATAGGTACAAGGTTTGAAATTTGTTGGGAGTGGGCTAAACGATTTTAGCGACCTCAGTGCGTAACTGGTACTTATTTAATCGACCTCGAAAGGATAAAAAGGTAAAGTCGACCTCGGCAGAATTTGAACACAGAACGTAGCGGCAGACGAAATAGTGCTAAGCATTTCGCCCGGCGTGCTGACGATTCTGCCAGCTCGCTGCCTTAGTAATAATAGTAATAAT
>NC_068987.1:30005330-30007752 GCF_001194135.2 Octopus bimaculoides | reverse complement strand
GGTACAAGGCCTGAAATTTGGGGTGGGGGATAGTCGATTACACCGATCCCAGTACTCAACTGGTACTTGATTTATCGACCCCGAAAAGGATGAAAGGCAAAGTCGACCTCGGTGGAATATGAACTCAGAATATGAAGACAGAGGAAAATTTCTTTATTTGTTACAGGGTCATCATATCAGGTGCATTACTAAAGTAGGTTACAATTTGTGCAAGAGATTACATAAAATAGGGTATGGAAAGAAGGGTATGTCGGGGTGAGACACAGTGCAACGTTTTTCAAGGGAGTTGTATGGTCGATTATATAGACCCTATTATTTGACTGGTACTTTGATTCTATCGTCTCTGGAATGATAAATGTTAAAGTTGGGATTTGGACCGAGAAGGTAAGAGTAATTCATTACAAAAATGAAGGTGAAATATTTCTTTTAGAGGATGAAATGTTATTGAAATTAATGTCCTAAAATCTATATAGGAAAGAAATCTGGAATGTTTTAGTCATTCATTTAGCTCATGATCAGCCATCGAGCAGACATGATCAAAAGATGTTCAAACCATAACACTTCCATCTATCTTTTACTCCAGGTCGTTTCTAGACCACATTACTCCATGTAGTCCAGTGATTCCCAACGTGTGGGTCATATGCCCCATCGGTGGGGTTTGGAAAAATTGTGGTGGGGCGTAGTCGTCAGGCACAAACTTCTCATTAAAGTGATTCACTTTTTTCTTAGTCAATAATGTACATTTTTTTGTACTCAGTATTTAATAAAAGAGCTACCGGTAGATTCTTTCCTATTAAATAATTGTGATAAAATATTAAAAATAAAGTTGTTTATTTCCAACCACTGGTGGGGCATAGATTTTTCTGGAAGGTTATAGTGGGGCCTAGTCTAATATATTTAGGGAAGATCGTGGTTTAAATTACTACAACAAAATACGATAAACGCCCATCCATCTTCACCGCTCACTATACCTGGGAGGGCCGTGGGGATGGAATCTTAAGGCATCTCTCTCCATAGGGGCCTATTAGAAGCAACCGTCATTACGTTTTCTGGTTGGGTTCCCTAGCATGAACATCTGAGATTAAGGACATTAACCAACCATCTTGGTCTACTCCAAGGTCTCCTACTGGTTGGTTCGGCTTGAAGAATATGTCATGCGATTCTTTCCTGTAACATTCTAATCATATGTTTATAATACTGGAGCTGTAATCCCTCAATGTGGAGAAGTAGCGGCTCGATCTGAAGGGACTCCTTGATCTCGGACCTACGTACCCTGTCGAGTCACGTTGCTCCAGAGATCCTTCAGAGGAACTCCTTTTCGGCTGCTTGTATTCGCGATCATACCCTTTGAAGAGCACAATAAACATAATTCGTTTAAATGAAAAGTTTTACGAGGTTGACATAACGCTAATATCTGTTTCTTGGGGGCTTTGAGTAGGGGGTCAATCTGTTGTAAGCATTCGAGTCAGGTCATCGATTTGAGGATAACTTCCTTTATTAGTTTCTCTAGTTTCAAAGATCCTGAGAAATGGCATTTATGATGATCTTCCTTCTCTGAACGTATATTGTGAGTGGGATGTGCACGTGTGGTACGTGTGTTTGTGTGTGTGCGTTTGTATGTGTATGTATGTTCAAGTGAGTGTGTGGTGTGTGTGTGTGTGTGTGTATGTGTGTATTTATGCGCGAGTAAGTGTATGTAAGTGCGTGTGAGTGTGTGTGTGTGTGTGACTGAGTGTATGTATATGAGAGGGAAAATGTATGTGTGTGTAAAAGAGAGAGAGAGAGGTGGGGTGGAGGGGAGACAGAGAAGAGATAATAGAATAGAAGATACAGATACGAAAAAAAAAATTCTCTTTTTATATGATTCAGAGAAAAAAAATGACCGGGTCTTTTGGATACTTTTAGGGCTTTCAAGACTGATGAGATGAAAGAATAAGGTCCTCTTCAGATCAGAGTTCTAACCTAAATGCATGAAACGGAGGCCCGAAGTTAAAAACAAGGGACAGATTAAGTCCACCTGCCAGACCCTGAAGCAGTTTCTCCAAGGCGTCAAGCAATTTTTATCTATCGAATTTCATACGCAACTCTTTCGTTGACTTGAAGCTCAGATACAAAACACTTGCTCAAGGTACATTATTTACATTATTTACATTTGACGGATATTTGTCCTCATCTTGTTTGTTGTTAACACAACGTTTCGGCTGATATACCCTCCAGCCTTCATCAGGTGTCTTGGGGAAATTTCCAACTTATGTTCTCATTTCTAAAGTATTTTTCGATTTTATTATTATTATTGAGCAAAAGAGCAGTCCTTGCCATCAAAGTGACACTGGGGTAAAATATATGAAGCCCATTATACCCATCATGACTACCCGTCTGATAAAGGTACACCAGGCACATGCATCACAACCATATGTGCGCG
>NC_068987.1:30003616-30004960 GCF_001194135.2 Octopus bimaculoides | reverse complement strand
ATGAGAGCCACTGCCTATTATTATTATCATCATCATTATTATTATTATTATTATTATTATTATTATTATTATTATTATTATTATTATTGTTGTTGTTGTTGTTGTTGTTATTATTATTCAGGTCACTGCTTGGAATCGAACTCAGAATCTTGGGATTAGTAGCCTCATGTGAGGCAGCAGGATTCGGCTCCTTGTTATACCACCGGAAAGAGTCAGAAGTGGTTATTAGAGAATTTGTACAACTTCCACCAACCTCAATTTCTGGCCTCCTAATTCCCCCCAACAGTAAACCCATAAATACCTATGTGTGAGGAGCGGTTAAGAAGATCATCAATCGCACTGCCTGCAACGCTAAGGCCGAGCTGGTGGCCAAGATCAAAGGAGGTGTTCGAAGATCTCAAGAACACAGTGAGGAACGCATGCGCCAGATTCTGGAGCTGTCTTCTGATGGCGGCTACTTTGAATAAACTCTCTTTTCTCTTTTACTCTCTTTTACTTGTTTCAGTCATTTGACTGTGACCATGCTGGAGCACCGCCTTTAGTCGAGAAAATCGACCCCAGGACTTATTCTTTGTAGGCCTAGCACTTATTCTATCGATCTTTTTTTGCCGAACCGCTAAGTTACGGGGACGTAAACACACCAGCATCGGCTGTCATGCGATGGCGGTGGTGGTGGGGGAGACAAACACAGACACACAAACACACATACATATATATACATATGCATATATACGACAGGCTTCTTTCAGTTTCCGTCTACCAAATCCACTCAGAAGGCTTTGGTCGGCCCGAGGCTATAGTAGAAGACACTTGCCCAAGGTGCCACGCAGTGGGACTGAACCCGGAACCATGTCGTTGGTAAGCAAGCTACTTACCACACAGCCACTCCTACGGTTATCTCCCAGTCATAATCTAGTCAATAGTTTCTGATTAGTTAAAACACTTTTATTTTTAGATGGGATTTTTTGTGTTTTCTTTTCCTTTTATGCAAACGGTCAAATTTAGCCCGAACACCGTATATATGACTTCCCTTCTTTCTCAATTATGTTGCCCACCTAATAGTCATATTTATTTCTGAGTAGTGACCATATTTGAAGTAGAATTATAATCTCATTTTGCACCAGAAGCCAATAAGAGAGTTTTTTTCATGGTATGTACCTTAGTATAGTTTGTTCTCACAGAGATTCCACATTTAAGCGGGGATACGTATCACCTCTCGATATTGATACTGCCTCCATCGCTAATACTGTTTCACTGTTTTACTTGTTTCAGTCATTTGACTGCGGCCATGCTGGAGCACCGCCTTTAGTCGAGCAAATCGACCCCAAGACTTATTCTTTGTAA
>NC_068987.1:30002530-30003465 GCF_001194135.2 Octopus bimaculoides | reverse complement strand
ACACACACACACACACACACACACACACACACACACACACACACATATATATATATACATATATACGACGGGCTTCTTTCAGTTTCCGTCTACCAAATCCACTCACAAGGCTTTGGTCGGCCCAAGGCTATAGTAGAACACACTTGCCCAAGGTGTCACGCAGTGGGACTGAACCCGGAACCATGTAGTTGGTAAGCAAGCTACTTACCACACAGCCACTCCTGCTAATATATATTATCTCATTTGTTACTGTCGTTTAGGTACAGTAATTGTCATAAAACTGAGACGGACATTTAGATGAAGCGACGTGTCTACATGAATGATAAAGATTATTGGGGATCCGTCTTAATTTGTACCTGGCAGCGAAATTTTCTTTAGCTCAGATACACTTCAGTGGTTCCTCTACGATTCCTAGACTAACTGGAAGCAATCATATATTTATAAATTCCATCCAGTAGTTCTGAATTTGATATCATGATCATTGCTCTCCTTACTAACACAATGTATTATATCGGAGTATATCGTCTTTCTGGGGTTACATGTGTACCAATCGTCTGTAGTGTCTCATAGTTGTGAAACTTATCGTATCATTCAGTGATCTAAGAATTTGAGCATTCGTCCTCACCTTACTGCTAACATTGACTGAATGGCTATTAAGTGTAATCAGCTTATCAAGGATTAAGCGTGTCAGATTATACTTCCCTGCCTAATTTATTATTCTCGTGCACGGATGCCATCTTGGGTGGAGTGTGCTCATCCAGAAGAACATGTATTCGTAAGACACTATCCCAAAAGTGGAATTCGATTAGACCATGAGGTCTCGGGTTCTGTCCTACTGTACAGCAGTGTGTGTGCAAGAGTCATCTACTATAGACCCGGACCGACCAAAGCTTTGTGCGGATTTGGTAGACTGAAACAGGAAGAAACCCGCCGTG
>NC_068987.1:30000539-30002430 GCF_001194135.2 Octopus bimaculoides | reverse complement strand
TTTCTCTCAATCCCTTTCCACCATCTATAAATAGGTTTGGCTGCACTCTCGAATATGATACTACTAACTACCTTTCCCACCCATCTCTCCCTTTATTTCTATCCTTGGTTTATCACTCATACCCCCACCACCTATATACTACATACGCGCATTCCTTCCTACCCACTAGACCTTTTAACCTTATCTCCCGCTTCCCTCCTTCTCTCTATATGCTCATTCCCTCTATCCTCTAAGATCAACTGACCATTAAAGTATACCGCTACCATCCTTCACCTATATCTCTTCTCCATCCCCTTTCACATTCTGTCTTCATGACTTGACCTAATTACCGCTCATCCTTCACTTGACTTGGCCATTCTTCAAGTAAACAAGCTAAAATCCATCGCAGTATGGCATATATTCACCTCTGCTATCTATGCTATATCAGCCTTCGTTCCAACATCTATTTCCGGATTATCCCCATATGGATTACTTTACACGAATTTCTACACGGATTTTTACTACTGGAATGAAACTACACTTCAAATACTGTTCTCTCTTTTTTCAGCGCATCGCACTCTTTACCACTTCATACTAAAACTATCCGCCTATGGATATAATAATAGATTACTTTATTTTTTCTGTCTCCGATGAAGGGAAGTACTGGATCTTCCCAGAAACAGCTGTAAGACTCTATCCATAAAATACTTCTCCAACCTTACCATTGCTCTCTTTATCTTTTTATTTTTATATATTTACATATATATATATATATAGTTTTAGAGAAAAGTATCAAGGTTCATGAGCATGAATATGTGACAGTGGATTTTCATCGATGAGTTCATGAACCTCGGTTCTTTTCCTTAAAACACACACACACACGCACACACACACACATATATATTTTATACTGTGAAACTTAATTTAATTTTAATTTTTAATAAATTGATTTTAATTGAGTTTTTACTTGTAATTTTGGATTTTGATCCCTAATATTATTATTATCAATGTATGTATATATATATATATATATATATATATATATATTCATATCATGAGGCTTTCTTGGAGCTAGATTTTCTACAGAGAGCATGCCCTTGCTTACCTCCAAACTCAGTTTCTAGACAAGACCAAGACCATGATTTCTAAGAAATATGGTGGAAAGCTAGCTCAGGAAGGCAGGAATGCTACTCTCTGAGACCCCCTACCTAAATAGTGAGGTGGTACGGGCATGTGTTGAGGAGGGATGAAGAGCATGTTCTGAGGAGGGTGATTTCGTTTGAGGAAAATGAAGCACGAAAGCGAGGCAGACCGAGGAAAAGGTGGAGGAGGAGATTGAGAGGGTTGGTTTGAAAAAGGAGGATGCCCAAATCCAGGCAAGAGGGTGTGAGGGTGGTTGCTATGACACTGAGGTATATCCAGCCACCCCGCTTAACGGGGACAAAACTTGGATTTAAAACACTGGTTGATGATGATATATATATACATACATATATATGTTACAGAAGAGGAAAACAATTAATAAAAACATGACTATGGCATTTAAATTCATTTAGTTTAGTTTAATCTAGGAGTTATTTGCCAATGCAATGTAGGCAGAATTAATAGATATGGTCTCTACTACGGTGCATTAGCATTAACTCTCTTAAATTAAACTAAACCAAATGAATTTAAATGCCATAGTCTTGCTTTGATTGTTTTCCTCTTGTTTAACTTGTACCTACTTGTGTTGGCACTCCGTCGCTTACGACGTCGAGGGTTCCAGTTGATCTGATCAACGGAACAGCCCGCTCGTGAAATTAACGTGCAAGTGGCTGAGCACTCCACAGACACGTGTGCCCTTAACGTAGTTCTCGGGGATATTCAGCGTGACACAGTGTGACAAGGCTGACCCTTTGAATTACAGGCACAA
>NC_068987.1:29990216-30000529 GCF_001194135.2 Octopus bimaculoides | reverse complement strand
ACTCCTCATCTATATATATATATATATATATATACATATATACATATATAACAACAGACAGAGTATTAATACTGGGAGGGTGAGCTGGCAGAAATGTTAGCACGCCAGGCGAAATGCTTCGTGGTATTTCGTTTGTCTTTACGTTCTGAGTTCAAATTCCGCCGAGTTTGACTTTGCCTTTCATCCTTCCAGAGTCGATAAATTAAGTACCAGTTGTGTACTGAGGACGATCTAATCGACTGGCCCCCTCCCCCAAAATTTCGGGCCTTGTGCCTAGAGTAGAAACGAATATTTATTGCCACTTAAACGTGTACATTCTGACGTAGGTATCATGAGATTTTCTCTCATAGTAACTACCTCAGTAAAGTTTGTTCTAATAGAAGATATATGTAATAAATATTGAATTTCAGTTTGAAATAGGAGTGGCTTTCAAACAGCTAGGAACCAGGAAGTGAAGGCAGTGACCAGCCATCGACTTGAGGCTTACTGTCAAAGCATCTGTAAAGGTTGTGCATCACTTCACCTCTTGTCCTGGCTGATTTATGATCATATGAGTGAGAATTTGTTAGCATCTCTAGTAGATGTATCAAGTTATTGATATACATTGCATATGTACTAAGCATATATATTAAATGGGTGATCCCAACTGGAATACCGTAAGTGTTATTTTCTTTTAATGGCATTTCTTGAAACCAAAGTGAAATTGCAAGTATAAATTCCTGTAGCAGCGTATACACATACATACAGCACACCTATAAGAGTCCTGCTACTGACTTTGTTTCCTCATAACTTACAGAACAATGGATATTTTTTAATGAAGTTCTCTACAAAACCTTTCATCAGAAAGTTTTTGTCGGAAGTGGCGAGAGGAGTTTTAAATAATTCACACGAGTCGACTTTGTTTCCTCATAACTTTTAGAAAAAAATACCTTTTTTCTACAAATACCTTTCGGATAATGTGAATTACGATTATATCGCAATTAAGGTGTAAAAAAAAAAAAAAATTGGTGGGCACGCACACATACATTCAGACACATCATATATATTTATCTCCAAAATGTTACTAGAAATAAATTGTGATATATGTCAGTATGCACGCCCACCAATTTTTTATTATTAAATTCCGCTACAATCGTAATCCACACCATCTGAAAGATATTTGTAGAAAATTTCTTGAAAAAATGCCCATTTTACTGAGAGTTATTAGCTAACAAAGTCGGGTGGCGGGCACATGTATAGATATCTTCTTGTAGACATATTACTAAACTATGCGCGAAAAGTTAGTCGTTTCGCTGTTTCCACTTCTGTTTTTACACTTTACTTCTGAATCCTTTCGACATGTTAAGAACAAAAAGAAGCAACTACACTCAAATATTGGAGTCAAAACAATCAATTATTAGTCGAAATTTCTCGTCTTCTGTCCATTGATTCATTCGCGAAACTGAAAGAAAGCTAAAGGTTGTTTAAGTAAAAATGGTATGCTTTCTTCCAAGATCGGCTTAAGAAAATATTTAACATACACACACGTACGAACATCTAAAAGGATATTAATTAACAACTCATAATTATTGAAAACCAACAAATACTTAAATTGATAGATTTTGAGTAAACAACAACGTGCACATGACGAAGACGTAAAATAACGTACGGAAAGTTACGAATAATTCCGAAATAAGTTGGGTTTTTTTTTAATGTAGAATTTTATTCTTTTTCGCCTTTTTACAAATATTTCCTATTTTTAATTTCCGATTTTGTTATATCTAGGGAAGCGAATGATGTAAATAAAATCAAATGCTGAAAAAAAATATCGTAGCAAAACGAATTCAAAGATTTGCGGATTAAGAAGAATAACGTTTTTGTGTAAGAGCAAATCTCTTTAAGAGAGAGCCATTGAAAAACATAAAGCATATAGCTAAAATAACGAATAAAGTAATAAAATCAAATATTTTAGCTGAAAAATATGTTATTTTTATGAAATAAAATAGGTATATATAATTAATTTAATTCCCGCTGAAGTGAAGCCTCCGTGGCCCAATGGATAAGGCACCGGCCTCCTAAGCCGGGGATTGCGGGTTCGAGTCCCGTCGGAGGTATATGGAAATTTTTTTTTTGAAATATTTCTTTTTTTGTAATCATACTATTATGAATATGAAACTCAGTTGTCTATCATCGAAATTCGCGCAAAAATACTTTAGGTCATGTTTTTTTGCCTTGCCAAATGAACACACGCACTAAATATTCGTTCTTCACTCGTTTATTGTTGTTCTTATTTTATCTTATGTCCATTGTCTGGAAATCTTTCATCTCACACTTGTGTCTCCTCCTGTTCTGTTTAGTCCAATCTGACAGAATGGACTTTCTCAAAATAATTTAGACAAAAGTAAAAGATAGATAAAGATATGCTGTATTACTCTTTTACTTGTTTCAATCATTTGACTGTGGCCATGCTGGAGCACCGCTTTTTAGTCGAGCTAATCGACCCCAGGACTTATTCTTTGTAAGCCTGGTACTTATTCTATCGGTCTCTTTAGCTGAACCGCTAAGTTACGGGGACGTAAACACACCAACTTCGGTTGTCAAGCGATGTTGGGTGGGGTGGGGACAGACACACAAACATATACACACACATTCATATATATATATATATATATACATATATACGACGGGCTTCTTTCAGTTTCCGTCTATGAAATTCACTCACAAGGTTTTGGTCGGCCCGAGGCTATAGTAGAAGACACTTGCCCAAGGTTCCACACAGTGGGACTGAACCCGGAACCATGTGGTTGGTAAGCAAGTTACTTACCACTCAGCCACTCCTATGCCTATGTATTGATAATTTTTATTAATATATTTCGTTGCTGTTGTATCTGTTTTTACAATCTCATTATTTTGATCAAGTGGGGCATGCTGGCAGAATAGTTAGTATGGCAGACAAAGTGCAAAGCAGCATTTCATCTGACTTTATTTTCTGAGCTTAAATTCCTCTATTGTTGGCTTTGCTTTTCATCTTTTTGTGGGGTCGATAAAATAAGTACCAGTTGAGCACGGGAATCGAAGCATTCAGTTTACTCCACTTCCTGAAATTGCTGGTCTTGCGCCAAAATTTGAAACGAATACAATTAATTTGATGCCTGGAAGAAGAAAAGCTTCTGTGACTCAATGGATAAGGTACTGGCTTCTTAAGACAGGTATGTTTGATTTGAGGAAGATTCAGCTACTATTACAAGCAAGTCAGTTTATAGCTTAAAAATCATTCCTAAGATGTATTGCAATGCATTGTCGTCATCATCATCATCCTTTAACATCCGTTTTCCATGCTGGCAGGGGTTGGATGGTTTGATCAGAGCTGACCAGTAGATGAGTTGCACCAGGTTCCAGTTTGATGCCCTTCCTAATGCCAACCACTTTACAGTGTGTGTGCCTTTAATGTGGCACTGGCACATTCAGTTGTATTGCATACCTCTGGCTACAACAGAACAACAATAATTGTTGCAGCTAACTTGAATGCAATATGCAAAACAATTAACAGAAAGCATCCCTATAAATTTCTTGAAATTATCTTTGAGGGTCATCAACATCTACCATTAGCTTTTTGCTTTTCTTTCTCCAGCTCTTTTCTTTTACTCTTTTACTTTTTTACTTGTTTTAGTCATTTGACTGCGGCCATGCTGGAGCACCGCCTTTATAGTCGAGAAAATCGACCCCAGAGCTTATTCTTTGTAAGTCTAGTGCTTATTTTATCGGTCTCTTTTGCCGAACCGCTAAGTTACAGGGACATAAACAGACCAGCATCGGTTGTCAAGCAATGCTGGTGGGGGTGGGGGGGGACAAACAGACACTCAAACACACACAGACATACATATATATATATATATATATATATATATATATATATATATATATATATGACGGGCTTCTTCTAGTTTTCGTCTACCAAATCCACTCACAAAGCTTTGGTCAGCCCGAGGCTATAGTAGAAGACACTTGCTCAAAGTGTCACTCAGTGGGACTGAACCCAGGACCATGTGGATGGTAAGCAAGCTACTTACCACGGAAATTTTAATTACTTCAGAAGTTTTTCATACTGCTCCTTTTTCATTAAACAGCCTTCATGTTTCATTTCTTAATAGGAGTTACAAAATTGCATATGTTGGAGAAACATGTAAGATATCTATCTCCTTGTGATAGAGAATCAGATAATACTGGTAGTAATTGATTCTCTACCTGAAGAACTTCTAAAAGGAGATATCTTGCATATTTTTCCAACATGTACAATTTTGTAAATCCTATTAACAAATGAAACATGTATAATGGTGAATAACTGTAAATATAATTTCTATACATTAAAAAGCCATACACTAACTTTCAATTAATTTTGAAAATAATGAAGAATCTATTATATTAATTTTGTCACTATTAAGCGGGGGTTAAGGTGATGAGCTGGCAAAATAGATAGCTCTCCAGACAAAACAGTTAGCAACATTCTGTCCATCTTTACGTTCTGAGTTCAAATTCTGCTGAGGTCAACTTTGCTTTTCATCTCGGAATCAATAAAATAAATACTAGTTGAGCACTGGGGTGATGTAATCAGTTTGCCCTTTTCCTGAAATTATTGGCCTTCTGCCTTTAGTAGAAAAGATTATTATTATTATGTTGTTTTTTTTTCTTCTTTCTTCAAATTTTCTTCCAATTCTCTCAGTGTTTTCCGTACACCTAGGGTAGAAAAGCTCATTGTATGCATTTCAAGTTTACACACACAAATCCACAGGTAAAATATGTATTTAAAAAAAAAAAAAAAATTCATGAATGGATGTTGTTTTTACAGCGATAATGCTCTTCTCAGTACATGAGTCGTTCCAGTTAACAAGATTTTTTGCACTTCCTGTAGGGATGGTAAGCCTGGTATCATTTTCAAATAGGTTTCAGTACCTTCTTTTATCATTTCTAGAGATCCTACAATCACTGGTACGGTAGTTGCCCTGAGGTGCCACATTTTTTCAATTTCTATTAGCAAGTCTTTATATTTACTGATCTTGTCAAATTCTTTCGCCGCTATATTATGATCACAGAGAATACTCATGTCAATTAATAAACACGTGTTTGTCTGATCTTTTATAATAATATCCGGTTTATTAGCTTTTATAGCCTTGTCGGTAATTATTATTATTACTATTGGTAAGCTGGCAGAATCGTTAGCACACTGGGCAAAATACTTAGTGGTGTTTCATCTTTCTTCATGTTCTGAGTTCAAATTCTGCTGAGGTCCACTTTGCCTTTCATCCTCTCAGGATCAATACAAGTACCAGGTGAGCAACTGATGTTGATGCAATTGACTTACCCACTCCTTCAAACTTGCTGGCCTTGTGCCAAAATTTGAAATCAATATTAAGCTAGGATCAGTATCTTAATTAAATATGGAATTTTGATGAAAGGTTTTGATTTAGATCCTGTTAACACAGTAAGTTTGTGTCATATAACCAGGGTGATCTCCAGTAGGTTGTTCTCAAGAGGGTTCGGAGAGGGATACCGCTAACAGAATCCACTCAGTTGGAAGGCTTTTGGTCAGGTTTATGATCAAAAGCACTATCTTTCTGTTTGTTTCAGCCAGGGACCTCTAAAAGGTTCACAATTATTGCCTTTCATCTTGTGACTCAATGATAGCAACACCCTATAATTAATTGGTACTAATATTGGTTTCAAATTTTTAGCCCAAGGCCAGCAATTTAAGGGGTGGGAGAAAGTCGATTACGTCAACCCCAGAATCCAACTGGAACTTAATTTAGCAATCCCAAAAGATGGAAGGCGAAGTCAACCTTGGTGGAATTTGAACTCGGAATGTAAAGACAGACGAAATTGCCACAAGACATTTTGCTCAGCGTAACGATTCTGCCAGCTTCTCACCGTAACTGAAACTAATATTGATTTAAAATTTTGCCACAAGGCCAGCAAGTTCAATGGGAGCAGGTAAATCATTTGCACTAACCCCAGTCTTCAGCTGATACTCATTTTATTGAGCCCCAAAAGAATGAAAGTCAAAACTGGTACTTAATATTACAAACACATGATGATGAAAATTGAAGTCATCAGGATTTGATTGCCAAGGGACATAATTAAACTGTACATTGCGTTTATCTAGAACTTTATCAATTCTGCCATCTAATAAGAAATATAATTTCATTGCTGTTCAGACTAAATGTGACTCCAACACCTTGGATCCAGGTTCAGTACAATCTCACTGCACAGAATCTAGGCCAAAGTCTTTAACAGAAAATATGTGCAAGCCAGTCACAGACTTTAGTTATTCTTGGGATGGTAGACCTCATCTGTGACCCAATTTAATGCCACTACTTTGACCCTTGAATGTTTCTAGCAGAGTCTAATCTTTCGCAAACATTTGAGCAAAATCTTCAATCTGAAAATTTGGATATAATCAACTTTCTTCCTCCTACCAATTTCACTGACCCTTTAAAAGGACAGGAGTGCTGCCCTTTCACCTCTGGACAAACCTAAATCCTCACGTGATGCCTAATCAACATTGTAATGTATAATGTTACCTACATATGACAAACAGCAGACAACCTGCAATGTGTAGAGTAATATAAGTTAAGCACAACGTCTTATATTTTGCCGGTTTTATTGGTGAAGACGTAGTAGTTAGAGCTTTGGGCTCATGATCACGAGGTAGGGAGTTTGATTCCTGGACTTCACTGTTTTTTGTGTTCTTGAGCAAGACACTTTATTTCGTGTTGCTCCAGTTCACTCAACAGTAGAAATGAATTGCAACATCACTGGGGCTAAGTTCTATTGGCCTTTCCCTTGGATGACATCAGTGGCGTGGAGAAGGAAGGCTGGCATGCATGGGCGACTGCTGGTCTTCCATAAACAACCTTGACGGACTGGTGCCTCGGAGGGAAACATTCTAGGTGCAATCCCATGATCGTTCATGACCGAAAGGGGTTTTTACTAGTTAACCTGATTCATCACAAATAACAAACAACCTGAAGTGTGCAGAGGTAAATACAATGTATGTACAATGTCAGTAACAGTAAACTGTGATGCAGGTTGAACAGAGGTGAAGAAGGCTAGTAAAGAGAAAAGGGATAACTCCGAGTTTATAGACGTACATATGACAGCATACAATACAGAAACAAAGTGACAAGAACTAATGGTTTACAGATCAGAAGCGCTCAGCAGTGACGTGTACAAAGATAAACGCAATAACAGTTCAAATATGCTAGAGACATATTCGAACCCATAAGAAAGCTGTTCGGTGCATTTGGTCATGGAGAAAAATTGTCGCTGTAGACAAAAAAGTGTAAACACACCAAGGCAGCCAGAAATGCTTTCTACTCAGAATGATAGATAAATGCAGTTCAAAAGAGTAATCTCCCCTTCGGCATTGAAAACTGGAAAGAAAAGTGCTCTGATCTAACTACGAAAGACCAAGTCGCTCTTATATTTCGTTTAAAGTTCTGTGATTGGTTGTGCTAATGATAGGCCTGACCATAGTAAAATATGGATTAGAAGCACTAAGAAGTAATATGTACAAATTTAAACTTGTTACCAGTTCAAATACACCTCGTATTTGAACCTGTACGAAAACCATTCAATACATTTTGTCAGTGAAAAATTTTTGGACAAAATGCAGTGAATGACTTTCTCATGGGTTCGAATATGTCTTCAGCACATTTGAACTGGTAATAAGATTATACTAAAAGATAGCGTGTAGAATGGGGTTAATAAACCAGTGGTTGTAGGGTAGAGCAAGACAGAAATAAAGAAAACAAAACAATCTCCAATATAATAATTTGTTTTATTTAGAAATACATTTTATACAAACATATCATAGGAGTATATGGCATATACATATGTGTGTGTGTATCTATGTATATATACACAAACATAAATGTGTGTGTGTGTGTGCAACTTTAAGAACCGTCAGGCCAGACACAACCATGTCTATAAATTATTAAAATAGCAAAAATACTAATACAATCATACATGGCAGTCCTAATATATCACTCTGTTGAACACCATGACTTGGCCCAGCTCACCTTCAGCAGAGTCTCTGGTCTGAAGATAACTCGATATATTGAAGTGCTGATTTCCACAATAGCAATTCAAGAGTTTATTCTCCCGCTTCCTTATCACCCCTGCTCCAACCTTTCAGTAATCTCAGAGACCCTGCAAAAGGTTATGGGATCATGGGCGTTTTTTCCTTCCTCTTTTGACCAGGCTGTATGATAAAGAGAAAAAATACATAAAACCACTGACTCAGCATATATATGCATTCTTTTGCTTGATGTAAGCTGTCAAATTCACTGAACAAGCTGCACACTTACTTGTTTTTGAAATAATAATAATCTCATTCTTAAAGAATGTAGATTTTCGGATATCAATTTCACGAGAGCAAGACACCTTGTCTAGAATGCCTTGTCTATAGTACAATAAAACTCAATCTGAATTAGCACACCACAATTGTTATTTATTTATAAGATTGACCTGAACATGTGTGTATGTGTGTGTGTGTGTTTGTCTTCCATCCATTTTGTTATGATCAATGATCTGTAATTATGTACATACTTCCCATTTTTTTGATTAGACCAACATTAAAAACAAGCAATATAACAAACCAGCAAGGAAGCCCCAGTGTGGTCGCACGACCTGCAAAAATTCGCAAACAAATCTCTTTTGTATATATTACCTCACAGTCTCTTTAAAAAGAAAATTGGATAATATGGTCCTAAATATATTGTCTGAAATAAATATTGGATGATCATGGTGGTTCATAGTCCTTGATCAAAAAGAACTATTTCTTCAAAGCTCACCTAAATATATATATATATATATATATATATGTATGTATGTGTGTGTGTGCACATGCACATATGTAAACTCACAATAAATATATGTATATATATATATAATTATAGATGAGGTACTTAAAATAGAAACTTAATTATTTCAAAGAGGAAATTAAACCATTAAGGGTAACTTTGGAAGTATACTGTTAAACATTTGCCACCATGGATAATATCAAGAAATATGCCAAACAAACATTATTTTATCAACAATTTTGGTTTTTATGATGGAATGAACATTAATTTCTAAAAGAAAATATTTATTAGTTTAAAATAAAATTAAGTAAAACAAATTGCTCATTTTCATAACTCCACCCATAACTGTCCTTTACCCCTACTCTTCCTTCCACAAAGCCTAGTATGTGCACTCAACCTGCACCTCCCATGTTAATTCTCTCTTTTACTCCCTCTCCCCCTTTCTATACAATATATGTGTCTATTTGTACGTCTGTCACTCAGTGTGTATAAGTATATACTACATATACATAGATTTTTCTTTCTGAACATGTATACATATTCATACTGATGTTTGTTTCCTCTTGTTCAGGTCATAAGCAAGTAGTTAGATACATTTAAATCGCAGTACATGATCAAGCACTGCACCATACTTTCAGTGATCTGATTTGCTTATTCTGTTTTCAGTCAGAATACATAATTGTTGATTGTTGTAGAGAAACACAGCATGTTTGATATAATTCCCAAACACTTTCAAGATGATTGAAATAATTCTTTGCTCTACCTCATCTATTTATTTGTCTTAACACTCCTTTTCTCAGTTTGTTTACACATTTTCATGAAACATATTGAAAACGTAAAACTGAAAGATTGATATTTCTTTCACCTTAATAATAATAATAATAATAATAATAATAATATTCTAAAAGGACTGAAGAAATCAATCAACCAAAATCTATACCATTAATTATTATACGGAGATTAACTAATAAATTAAGGAAATAGCAGATTGACAAAAGAATTTATCTTCTCTACAACTCATTAAGTAGCTCAGATGGTTCAGAAAATTAACTCTGTTACTATATTGACCACCCTTTGACTCAAGGTAAACCCTACTTGAATTTCTTTAAAAAGAAAATTTCCTTGTACTATACTCAGTAGCATAGGCCCTTATGGCCAATACAAGAAAATATTATAATAATAATTATTATAGCTTCCTCCAAAACAGAGTCTGAAGATTTTCTTTTGCTACATTCTTAGTAATACTTCATTTACTTCTGGTTCTTCCAAAACAGCAATTAATCCTCATAGTGGCTGTGTGGTATGTAGCTTGCTTACGAACCGCATGGTTCCGGGTTCAGTCCCACTGCGTGGCATCTTGGGCAAGTGTCTTCTACTATAGCCGCAGGCCGACCAAAGCCTTGTGAGAGGATTTGGTAGACGGAAACTGAAAGAAGCCCGTCATATATATATATATATATATATGTATGTCTGTGT